>NW_028288992.1:0-89303 GCF_059628265.1 Tinamus guttatus | reverse complement strand
AGGGGGAATCATGGAAAGAATCAAAGGGGAATCATGGAAGGAATCAAGGGAAATCAGGAGGGAATCACGGGAGGAATTGGGGCAAGATTCGCAGGGGAATCCCGGGAGGAATGGGGGTAATTCCAGGCTGTATCCCGGGAAGCGGCGCTCACCGGCGCCGCTGCGCACGGAGGCCATGGGCGCGATGGGGCGGAATCACAGGAGGAATGGGGGAAAATCAGGGGAATCATGGAAGGAATCAAGGGGGGAATCATGGAAGGAATCAAGGGGGGAATCATGGAAGGAATCAAGGGGGGAATCAAGGGGGAATCAAGGGGGAATCGGGGGAATCATGGAAGGAATTGGGGGAAATTAGCAGGGGAATCACAGGAGGAATCACGGGAGGAATCAGGGAAAGATTCGCAGGGGAATCCCAGGAGGAATGGGGGGGATCATGGAAGGAATCAAGGGGGAATCATGGAAAGAATCAAGGGGGAATCATGGAAGGAATCAAGGGAAATCAGGAGGGAATCACGGGAGGAATTGGGGCAAGATTCACAGGGGAATCCCGGGAGGAATGCGAAAGATTCCCAGGGCGGATCCGCTCAGGACGCGGCGCATCCCGGGAAGCGGCGCTCACCGGCGCCGCTGCGCACGGAGGCCATGGGCGCGATGGGGCGGAATCACAGGAGGAATGGGGGAAAATCAGGGGAATCATGGAAGGAATCAAGGGAAATCAGGAGGGAATCATGGAAGGAATCGGGGGAAATTAGCAGGGGAATCACAGGAGGAATCCCAGGTGGAATGGGGGGAATTCCCAGGGCGCATCCCGGGAAGCCGCGCTCACCGCGCCGCTGCGCACAGAGGCCATGGGCGCGATGGGGCGGAATCACAGGAGGAATGGGGGAAAAATTCGCAGGGGAATCACAGGAGGAATGGGGGGAATTAGGAGGGGAATCACAGGAGGAATCCCGGGAGGAATGGGGGTAATTCCCAGTGCGGATCCGCTCGGGAAGCGGCGCTCACCGGCGCCGCTGCGCACGGAGGCCATGGGCGCGATGGGGCGGAATCACAGGAGGAATGGGGGAAAATCAGGGGAATCATGGAAGGAATCAAGGGGGGAATCATGGAAGGAATCAAGGGGGAATCAAGGGGGAATCATGGAAGGAATCAAGGGGGAATCATGGAAGGAATCAAGGGGGGAATCATGGAAGAAATCAAGTGAAATCGGGGGGAATCACAGAAGGAATGGAGGGAAATTCACAGGGGAATCACAGGAGGAATGGGGGGAATTCCCAGGCTGTATCCCAGGAAGCGGCGCTCACCGGCGCCGCTGCGCACGGAGGCCATGGGCGCGATGGGGCGCCAGGCGTCGCGCTCGGGGTGGTAGCACTCGGCCGAGCGCAGGCGCGCGGCGCCGTCGAAGCCGCCCACGGCGTAGAGCAGCCGGTCGAGCACCGCGACGCCCGCGCCGATGCGCCGCGTCAGCATGGGCGCCACCAGCTGCCACTCGTCGCGCTCGGGGTCGTACCTGCCGCGGGGACGGCCACGCTGCCGACCGCGCTCCGCACCGCGCCATTCCCATCCCATTCGCGCCCATCCCATTCGCTCCATCCCGTTTGCTCCCATCCAGTTCACTCCTGGCCGCTCACTCCCATCCCATTCATTCCCATCCCATGCGCTCCCATCCCATTCGTTCCCAGCCCGTTCATTCCCGGCCCACACGCTCCCATCCCGTTTGCTCCCATTCCATTCGCTCCCGGCCCGCTCACTGCCATCCCATTCATTCCCATCCCGTGTGCTCCCATCCCATTCGTTCCCAGCCCATTCGTTCCCAGCCCGCACACTCCCATCCCGTTTGCTCCCATTCCGTGGCGTGCACCTCTCCATGCTGCACTCCCGCTCCCATTCCCACTCCCATTCCCGCTCCCATTCCCATTCCTGCTCGCACCTCTCCACGCTGCACTCCCACTCCCATTCCCACTCCCATTCCCGTTCCCGTTCCTGCTCCCACGTGGCGTGCACCTCTCCACGTTGCACTCCCATTCCCACCCCATTCCCGTTCCTGCTCGCACCTCTCCACACTGTGCTCCTGCTCCCATTCCTGCTCCCATTCCCGCTCCCATTCCCACGCCATTCCTGCTCGCACCTCTCCACGCTGTGCTCCCATTCCCACCCCATTCCCACCCCATTCCCGCTCCCATTCTCGCTCCCGCTCCCACGCGGCGTGCACCTCTCCACGCTGTGCTCCCACTCCTGCTCCCACTCCCATTCCCACCCCATTCCCATTCCCGCTCGCACCTCTCCACGTTGCACTCCTGCTCCCATTCCCGCTCCCATTCCCATTCCCGCTCCCATTCCCATTCCCGCTCGCACCTCTCCACGTTGCACTCCTGCTCCCACTCCCATCCCCATTCCCGCTCCCATCCCCATTCCCGCTCCCATTCCCGCTCCCACCGCATTCCCGCTCGCACCTCTCCACGCTGTGCTCCCACTCCTGCTCCCATTCCCACTCCCATCCCCATTCCCGTTCCCGCTCGCACCTCTCCACGTTGCACTCCTGCTCCCATTCCCACTCCCATTCTTGCTCCTGCTCCCATTCCCAGTCCCATTCCCACTCCCATTCCCATTCCCGCTCCCACCGCATTCCCGCTCGCACCTCTCCACGCTGTGCTCCCACTCCCATTCCTGCTCCCATTCCCGCTCCCACTCTTGCTCCCGCTCCCATTCCTGCTCCCATTCCCACTCCCATTCTTGCTCCTGCTCCCATTCCCAGTCCCACTCCCATCCCCATTCCCGCTCCCATTCCCATTCCCGCTCGCACCTCTCCACTCTGTGCTCCCACTCCCATTCCTGCTCCCATTCCCACTCCCATTCCCACCCCATTCCCATTCCTGCTCACACCTCTCCACGCTGTGCTCCCACTCCCATTCCTGCTCCCATTCCCGCTCCCACTCTTGCTCCCGCTCCCATTCCTGCTCCCATTCCTGCTCCCATTCTTGCTCCTGCTCCCATTCCCAGTCCCATCCCCAGTCCCATTCCCATTCCCACTCCCGCTCCCATTCCCATTCCTGCTCGCACCTCTCCACGCTGTGCTCCCACTCCTGCTCCCATTCCCGCTCCCATTCCCGCTCCCGCTCGCACCTCTCCACGTTGCACTCCCATTCCCACTCCCACCCCATTCCCATTCCCGCTCTCACCTCTCCATGCTGCACTCCTCCTCCTGTTCCTGCTCCCATTCCCACTCCTGCTCCCATTCCCACCCCATTCTCGCTCCCATTCCCGCTCCCACCCCATTCCCATTCCTGCTCGCACCTCTCCACGCTGTGCTCCCGCTCCCGCTCCCGCTCCCATTCCCACTCCCATTCCCACTCCCATTCCCACTCCCATTCCCACTCCCATTCCTGCTCCCATTCCCGCTCCCACTCTTGCTCCCGCTCCCATTCCTGCTCCCATTCCCACTCCCATTCTTGCTCCTGCTCCCATTCCCAGTCCCATTCCCACTCCCATCCCCATTCCCGCTCCCATTCCTGCTCCCATTCCCACTCCCATTCTTGCTCCCACTCCCATCCCCATTCCCACTCCCATCCCCATTCCCGCTCCCATTCCCATTCCCACTCCCATCCCCATTCCCGCTCCCATTCCCGCTCCCATCCCCATTCCCGCTCGCACCTCTCCACGTTGCACTCCTGCTCCCATTCCCACTCCCATTCCCATTCCCACTCCCATTCCCATTCCCACTCCCATTCCCATTCCCGCTCCCATTCCCATTCCCGCTCGCACCTCTCCACTCTGTGCTCCTGCTCCCATTCCTGCTCCCACTCCCACTCCCATTCCCACCCCATTCCCGTTCCCACTCGCACCTCTCCACGCTGTGCTCCTGCTCCCATTCCTGCTCCCATTCCCGCTCCTGCTCCCATTCCTGCTCCCATTCCCACTCCCATTCTTGCTCCTGCTCCCATTCCCAGTCCCATCCCCAGTCCCATTCCCACTCCCATCCCCATTCCCGCTCCCATTCCCTCTCCCACTCTTGCTCCCGCTCCCATTCCTGCTCCCATTCCCACTCCCATTCTTGCTCCCACTCCCATTCCCAGTCCCACTCCCATCCCCATTCCCGCTCCCATTCCCGCTCGCACCTCTCCACGTTGCACTCCTGCTCCCATTCCTGCTCCCATTCCCACTCCCACTCCCATTCCCACTCCCATCCCCATTCCCACTCCCATCCCCATTCCCGCTCCCATTCCCATTCCCGCTCCCATTCCCACTCCCATTCCCATTCCCGCTCCCATCCCCATTCCCGCTCCCATTCCCGCTCCCATTCCCATTCCCATTCCCGCTCCCATCCCCATTCCCGCTCCCATTCCCATCCCGCTCGCACCTCTCCACGCTGCTGTGATGCACGCATCCATGCGACCCCCCCACGGCGTAGATCATGCCGTCCAGCACGCCCACGCCGATGCGGTTGCGCGGCACGCTCATGGGCGCGCACGGCGCCCACCGGTCGGTCAGCGGGTTGTAGCAGTCGAGCGCCGCCGAGTCCGCGTTGCCGTCGGGCGCGTTGTTGCGGCCGCCCACGGCGTAGAGCAGCCCGCCGAGCGCGCAGCCGCCGAGCCCGCTGCGCGGCGCCGGCAGATCCGCTAACCGCAACCAGCGCCCGCGGCGCGGGTCGAACGCCTCGAGGCAGCTCAGCGAGTGGCGCAAGTAGCCGCCGGCCGCGTAGAGGAGCTGGCCGGCCTTGGGCGCGCGGCCCGGCGGGCGCTCGCGCGGCGGCCGGTGCAGCGTGAGCTCGCGGAAGATCTGCGCCAGGTAGTCCTTGGCGCGCGCGTCGGCGCGCAGCAGCTCGCAGTGGCGCAGCTGGCGCTGCAGGAAGCGCGGCGGCAGCGCGTGGCAGCGCACGGCCTGCAGCAGCGCGCGCGCGAACGGGCGCCGCGCCGCGCGGTCGTGCTCCACCCAGCGCACGCAGGCGTCGAAGACCTCCGACTCGGAGCGCACGTTGAGCTCGTCGCGGCTCAGCAGGGAGGCGAGCTGGCAGTGGGAGAGGGCCAGGAATTCCTCCTGCTGGGCCACCTGGGCGGGGGGAATGGGGGGATTGGGAATGGGAATGGGGGGATTGGGGATGGGGGGGATTGGGGAATGAGGGAGCAATGGGGGAATGGGGGGATTGGGAATGGGGGGAAATGGGGAATGGGGATGGGGGAATGGGAATGGGGGGAATTGGGGGAAACAGGGGGATTGGGAATGGGGGGATTGGGGGGAGTGGGAATGGGGGGAATGAGGGGGCAATGGGGGAATGGGGGAATTGGGGGGAGTGGGAATGGGGGGAATTGGAGAATGAGGGGAGTGGGAATGGGGGAAGGGGGGAGTGGGGGGAATGGGGGGGATTGGGAATGGGGGGGAATGGGGATGGGGGAATGGGAATGGGGGAAGGGGGAGGGGGGAATGGGGGGGATTGGGAATGGGGGGGAATTGGGGAATGAGGGAGGAATGGGGGGGAATGAGGGAATGGGGGGGAATGGGAGGGATGGGGGGATTGGGGAATGAGGAGGCAATGGGGGAGGATGGGGGAGTGGGGGGGAATGGGAGGGATGGGGGGATTGGGAATGGGGAGAATGGAGGGGATGGGGGGAATGGGGGAATGGTGGTGATTGGGAATGGGGGGGAATTGGGCAATGAGGGAGGAATGAGGGGTATGGGGAGGAATGGGGGGATTGGGAATGGGGGAATGGGGAGAATGGAGGGGATGGGGGGAATGGGGGGAGTTGGGGGCAATGGGGGGGAACAGGGGGAATGGGGGAATGGAGGAAAGAGGGGAGTGGGGGGGAATGGGGGGAATTGGAGGGAATGGGAGAATGGGAGGTTTGGAGGGGGAATGGCAGGAGTGGGGGGAATGGGGTGGATGGGAAGGATGGGAGCACAGGGGGAATGGGGGGAATGGGGGAGATGGAGAGGAATGGGGGGGAGTGGGGGGGAATGGGGGAAAAGGGGGTGTTGGAGAGAATAGGGGTTTGGGGGGGAATAGGTGGTTTGGGGGAATGGGGGAAAAGGCAGCGTTGGGGGGATGGGGAGGGATGGGGAGGAATGGGGGAAATGGGGGACAATGGGGGTTTGGGGGGAACAGGGAGAAATGGGGTTTTGGGGGGGAATGGGGGTTTGCGGGGTGGAAACCACAGATTCGGGGGGGGAACATGGGATTTGAGGGGAGAAAAACACGGGTTTAGGGGGAGAAACACAGTCCCCCACAGCACAACCCCCCATTCCCAGTGCCCCACATCCCAAACCCCTCATTCCCAGTTCCTCCCCATCACAACCCCCCATTCCCAACCCCCCTATTCCCAGTGCCCCCAAACGCCTCATCCCCAGTCCCCCCCCATTCCCAGTCCCCCCATTCCAGCACCCCCATTCCCAGCGCTCCCAACCCCCCCCATTCCCAGGCCCTCCATCCCCAAACCCTCCATCCCCAAACCCCCATTCCCAGCCCCCCAACACCCCCATTCCCAGCCCCCCCATCCCAATCCCCCCATTCCCAGTCCCCCAACCCTCTATCCCAACGCTCCCCCATCCCAGCTCCCCCATTCCCAGTGCCCCCCATCCCATCCCTTCCATTCCCAACCTCCCCATCCCAATGCCCCCATCCGCAGTCCCCCCATTCCCAGGCCCCCCAACGCCCCCATTCCCATCCCCCCATCCCATCCCCCCCATTCCCAGCCCCCCCAACACCCCCATTCCCAGTCCCCCCATCCCAACCCCCCCATTCCCAGCCCCCCCAACACCCCCATTCCCAGTGCCCCCCATGCCAACCCCTCCATCCCATTCCCCCCATTCCCAGCACTCCCACTCCCAGGCCCTCCATCCCCAAATCCCCATTCCCAGCCCCCCAGCACCCCCATTCCCAGCCCCCCCATCCCAACCCCCCCATCCCATCCCCCCCATTCCCAGCGCGCCCATTCCCAGCCCCCCCATCTCAACCCCCCCAACCCCCCCATCCCAATCCCCCCATTCCCAGTCTCCCAGCCCTCTATCCCAACGCTCCCCCATCCCATCCCCCCCATTCCCAGCGCCTCCATTCCCAACCTCCCCATTCCCAGCCCCCCCAACACCCCCATTCCCAGTCCCCCCATCCCAACCCCCCCATTCCCAGCCCCCCCAACACCCCCATTCCCAGTGCCCCCCATGCCAACCCCTCCATCCCATTCCCCCCATTCCCAGCCCCCCCATTCCCAGGCCCTCCATCCCCAAATCCCCATTCCCAATCCCCCCAACACCTCCATTCCCAGCCCCCCCAACACCCCCATTCCCAACACCCCCATTCCCAGCCCCCCCAACACCCCCATTCCCAGTGCCCCCCATGCCAACCCCTCCATCCCATTCCCCCCATTCCCAGCCCCCCCATTCCCAGCCCCCCCATTCCCAGGCCCTCCATCCCCAAATCCCCATTCCCAATCCCCCAACGCCTCCATTCCCAGCCCCCCCAACACCCCCATTCCCAACACCCCCATTCCCATCGCCCCCATTCCCAATCCCCCCATTCCCATCGCCGCATCCCCGCGCACCTCCCCGAAGCGCATGCACACGTAGTCGCGCGCGCGCTGCTGCAGCTCGGCGCAGCCGATCTGCTCGGCGAAGTTGCCGATGCCGATGGCGTTGGCCGGCTCCAGCTGCTGCACCAGGAAGTCGCAGCACGCGCGCACCACGCTGTCGATCTGGTACATGACGGCGCCGTTCATCACGTGCAGCACGCAGCGCTCGCCCACCGAGATGGACGCCGTGTACGCGAACTCCACCAGCCGCTCCATGACGCGCGGGTGGACGCCCTCGATGGGCACCACCGTCATGCCCTGCTCGGCCAGCCCGGCCGTGAACATGGCCTTGAACACGGGGCTGGAGGACGCCAGGACCACCTTGTGCGCGGGGAGGTCGGCCGGGGGGCCGGCGCCGTAGCGCACGCGCAGGGTGACGTCGCAGAGCTGCCGGTTGAGGCGCAGCTGGTTCATGACGCCCAGCGCCTGGCGCGGGTGCTCGTCCAGGCTGTAGCTGAAGGTGGTGGCGGCGCCGGCGGCGCCGGGGGCCGCGGGGCCGTCGCCGCGCTGGGACGGCGTCACCTCCGCGCGGCACTCGTACATGGTGGTGGCGGCGGTGGGGACGCTAGCGGGGCGCGTGGTGGGAGGAGGACGCGTGGCACCTGAGCGGGGAAACGGGGATGGGGAGAGGACCCCGAGTCACCGCGGTGGCCTCCAAGTCACTCTGGTGGCCCCTGAGTCACTCCAGTGGCCCCCGAGTCACCCCAATGGCCTCCAAATCACTCCAGTGGCCCCCGAGTCACCCTGGTGGCCCCTGAGTCACTCTGGCGGCCCCCGAGTCACCCCGGTGGCCTCCGAGTCACCCTGGTGGCCCCCGAGTCACCCTGGTGGCCCCCGAGTCACCCCAATGGCCTCCAAATCACTCCAGTGGCCCCCGAGTCACCCTGGTGGCCCCTGAGTCACTCTGGCGGCCCCCGAGTCACCCCGGTGGCCTCCGAGTCACCCTGGTGGCCCCCGAGTCACCCCAATGGCCTCCAAGTCACTCCAGTGGCCCCCAAGTCACTCCAGGGGCCCCCGAGTCACCCTGGTGGCCCCCAAGTCACCCCAATGGCCTCCGAGTCACTCCGGTGGCCCCTGAGTCACCCTGGTGGCCTCTGGGTTGTTCCTGCAGCCCCTGAGTCACCCTGGTGGCCCCCGAGTCACTCCAGTGGCCCCTGAGTTGCTCTTAGGCTCCTTAAGTCCCCCCTCAAAACACCCTGGTGGCCCCTTAGTTGCTCCTGTGGCCCCCAAGTTGCTCTTATGCCCCTTAAGTCCCCCCTCAAGTCACCCTGGTGGCCACCAAGTCACTCTGGTGGCCCCGGAGTCACCCTGGTGGCCCCTGAGTTGTTCCTGCGGCCCGCAAGTCACCATGGTCACCCCTGAGTTGTTCTCATGCCCCCAAGTTGCTCTTAGGCCCCTTAAGTCCCCCCTCAAGTCATCCTGGTGGCCCCCAAGTCACTCTGGTGGCCCCCGAGTTGCTCCTGTGGCCCCTGAGTTGTTCTTGTGGTCCTCAAGTTCCTCTTATGCTCCTTAAGTCCCCACTCAAGACACCCTAGTAGCTCCAAGTCACCGTGGTGGCCCCTGAGTTGTTCCTGTGGCCCCCAAGTTGCTCTTAGGCCCATTAAGTCCCCCCTCAAGTCATCCTGGTGGCCCTCAAGTCACTCTGGTGGCCCCTGAGTTGTTCCTGTGGCCCCTGCGTTGCTCTTATGCTCCTTAAGTCCCCACTCAAGACACCCTAGTGGCTCCAAGTCACCCTGATGGCCCCTGAGTCGTTCTTGTGGCCCCTAAGTCACCCTCAGTAGCCCCTGAGTTGCTCTTAGGCCCCTTAAGGCCCCCCCTCAAGCCACCTCGGTGGCCCCTGAGTTGTTTCTGTGGCCCCCAAATTGCTCCTATGCCCATTAGGTCCTCCCTCAAGTCACCCTGCTGGCCCTTGGGTAGCTCCTATGCCCCTAAAGTACCCTCTCATGTCACTCTGGTGGCCCCTGAGTCGTTCTTGTGACCCCCAAGTTGCTCTTATGCCCCTTAGGTCCCACCTCAAGTCCCTCTGGTGGCCCCTGAGTCACCCCAGTGGCCTCCAAGCCACTCCAGTGGCCACCGTGTTGTTCCTGTGGCCCCTGAGTTGTTCCTGTGGCCCCAAGTCACCCCAGTGGCCCCTAAGTCACCCTCAGTAGCCCCTGAGTTGCTCTTAGGCCCCTTAAGGCCCCCCCCTCAAGCCACCTCGGTGGTCCCTGAGTTGTTCCTGTGGCCCCCAAGTTGCTCTTAGGCCCCTTAGGTCCCACCTCAAGTCACCCCAGTGGCCCCTAAATTGTTCTTATTGCCCCCAAGTTGCTCTTATGGCCCTTAAGTTCCTCCTCAAGTCATCCTGGTGGCCCCCGAGTTGTTCTCACGTCCCCCAAGTTGCTCTCGGGCCTCTTAAGCCCCCCCTCAAGTCACCGTGGTGGCCCCTGAGTGGTTGCTGTGGCCGCCAAGTCACTCCAGTGGCCACTAAGTCGTTCTTCTGGCCCCCAAGTTGTTCTTGGGCCCATTAAGTCCCCCCTCAAATCTGTCGGGTGGCCCCTGAGTTGTTCTTGTGCCCCCCAAGTTGCTCTTATGCCCCTTAAGTCCCTCCTCAAGTCACCCCGGTGTCCCCTGAGTTGTCCTTGTGGTCCTCAAGTCACCCTCGTCATCCCTGAGTCACCCTGGTGGCTCCTGAGTTGTTCCTGTGGCCCCCAAGTTGCTCTTATGCCCCTTGAGTGCCCCCTCAAGTCACCCTGGTGGCCCCTGAGTTGTTCTTGTGGCCCCCAAGTCACCCTGGTGGCCCCTGAGTTGCTCTTAGGCCCCTTAAGTCCCTCCTCAAGTCCCTCCGGTGCCCCTTAAGTCATCCTGGAGGCACCTAATTTGTTCTTATTGCCCCCAAGATGCTCTTATGCCCCTTAAGTCCCTCCTCAAGTCACCCTGGAGGTCCCTGAATTGTTCTTGTGGCCCCCAAGTTGCTCTTAGGCCCCTTAAGTCCCCCTTCAAGTCACCCTGGTGGTCTCCAAGTCACCCTGGTGGCCCCTGAGTCGTTCTTGTGGCCCCCAAGTTGCTTTTATGCCCCTTAAGTCCCCTCTCAAGTCACTCCAGTGGCCCCTGAGTTGCTCTTATACCCCTTAAGTCCCTCCTCAAGTCACCCTGGTCACCCCTGAGTTGTTCCTGTGGCCTCCAGGTTGCTCTTAGGCCCCTTAAGTCCCTCCTCAAGTCATCCTGGTGGCCCCTAATTTGTTCTTGTGCCCCCAAGTTGCTCTTATGCCCCTTAAGTCCCCCCTCAAGTCACCCTGGTGGCCCCTAATTTGTTCTTATTGCCCCTAAGTTGCTCTCATGCCCCTTAAGTTCCCCCTCAAGTCACTCCAGTGGCCCTTGAGTTGCTCCTGTGGCCCCTGACTTACTCCTGTGGCCCCCAGGTTGCTCTTATGCCCCTTAAGTGCCCCCTCAAGTCACCTTGGTGGCCCCCAAGTCGCTCCCGTGTCCCCCAAGTTGTTCCTGCATCCCCTGAGTTGCTCCTATGCCCCTTAAATCTGCCCCTCAAGTCCCTCTGGGGTCCCCCAAAATGTCCCAGTGTCCCCCAAGCTGCTCCCAGGACCCCTAAGTCACCCTGGTACCCCCAGCCTGCCCCAGTGTCCCCAAAGTTGTCCCTAGAGCTCCCCAAGTGACTCTTCCTCCCCCCAAGTGACCCACAAATGACCATGGACCCCCCCAAGTCACCCTGGTGCCCCCCAGTCTGCCTTTGTGTCCCCAAAGTTGCCCCTAGAGCCCCCCAAGTGACTCTCCCCCCACCAAGTGACCCCCGAAGTGACCATGCCCCCCCCAAGTCACTCTGGTGCCCCCCAAGTCACCCTGGCGCCCCCCAGGCTGCTCCTGTGTCCCCAAAGTTGCCCCTAGAGCCCCCCAAGTGACTCTTTCCCCCCCAGTGACCCCCAAAGTGGCCATGGGCCCCCCAAGTCCCCCCTCCCCGTCACAGCCCTGGGGGGGGGGGGGGGGGACAGGAGCGCGGCCCCCGCCCCCTTCCGCCTGCGGGGGCATGACGTCATCACTCCCCCCCCCCGGGATCAAACCAAACGAGTGGGGGAGGGGGCCACGACCGGGCCGGGGGGGGGGTTCCGGGAGGGGGAGGGTGTCCCGGTTCGGGGCGGGGGGGTCCCGATGCGGAGGGGGGGAAGTTCCGGTGCTGGGGGGGGTCCCGGTGCTGGGGGGGTTCCGGTGCACGGGGGGGGGTCCCGGTGCTGGGGGGGGTCCCGGGGGGGGCTCACCCGGCCATGGCGGAGCCCCCGGAGCGGCGGCGGCGGCGGCGAACGGAGGGGGGGGGCGGGGGGGGGGGCGGGAAAAGCGGCGGGGGGGGGGGCGGGGGCCGTGACTAAGCAGCGCGCGCCCCGCCACAATAAGAGTCCTCGTGGCCACGCCCAGGAGCCGCCGGGACACGCCCCCGAACGGCCCGGCCACGCCCCCGAATGGTCTGGACACGCCCCTGAATGGCATGGCCACGCCCAGGAGCCGCCTGACCACGCCCCCGAATGGTCTGGCCACGCCCGTTATTCCTCCGGCCCCGCCCACAGCCCGCCCGGGCGCGGCCTCTTCGCGCCTGGCCACGCCCCCGCCCTCTCTTGGCCACGCCCCCAGCGGAAGCGCGGGACCCGGAGAGGGGACAGGGACGTCCCCGTGTCCCCCCCCCCCCGCCATTACCGTGACCCGGGGCACGGCGGCGACCCCCCCCCCCCCCCGCCGCCGACGGGGACACGGTGACGTCGTCGGTGACAAAACCCCCGCCGGTGACGCTGGCGGTGACGTCACGCCGCGCCCTTCCCGGCGGGACATTGCTCCGGGGGGGGGGGGTTGATGTCACCGTGTCCCCTCGGGGGGGCTGCCGGTGTCACCGTCACTTTGGGGGGGGGGGGGTGACACCCCCCCTGCTCCCCCCCCTCCGGGGTAGACGATCCCTCCCGACGAGGCTCCACCCTCCCGGCTCCGCCCCCCAGCCAATAGGAGGCGCCGCTTGCGGGCGGAAGCTCGGGCCCGTTTCCGCCCGGCTCGCGGCGCCGCCGCCGTCAGGGCGCCCTCACCCAAGATGGCGGCGCCCGCGCGCAACATGGCGGCGCGCAGCGGCGGCGGCGCCGCGTGAGGGGCCGCGGGGCCCCGCCCCCGGGCCATGCGCCCCCCCCGCCCGCGCCGCCGCCGCCATGAGCTCGGCGTCTCCCGCCCCGGCGCGGCGGGGGGGCGGCGGCGGAAGCGGCGGCCCCCCCCCCCGCCCCGGCGCGCGACGAGGGCGCGCGGGTCAAAGGGCGCTTCCTGTCGGCCCTCAACAACGTCAGATACGGTGGGGGCGGGGCTAGGGGCGGGGCTGGGGGGATCCGGGGGGGGGGGGCGGATTGAGGGGGGCGACGTGGGAGGGGTCCCAATATTTGGGGGTCCCTGGGGGGGGCCTGGGGGATCCAGGGGGTCCCTGGGGGCATCTGGGGGGTCCCAAGGGGTTTTGGGGGTCCCCGGGGCCCGGGGGGGGGCACAGGTCGTTTGGGGGGTCCTGGCGGGGGGTGGGTGTTGGGGGGGGGATTTGAAGGACCCTGGGGGGTCCCCGGGGGTCGTTGGGGGTCCCCGGGGTGATTTTAGGGGTCTGGGGGGGATTAGGGGGGGTCCACAGGGGTGGTTGGGGGTCTCTGGGGGTAGTTGGGGGGTCCCCAAGGGGTTGTTGGGGATCCCCAGGGGTAGTTCGGGGTCCCTGGGGGTGGTTTTAGGGGTCCCGGGGGGTCTCCAGGGGTAGTTGGGGGTCCCTGGGGGTGGTTTTAGGGGTCCCGGGGGGGTCTGGGGGTTATCGGGGGTTGTTGGGGAACCCTGGGGGTGGTTTTGGGGGTCCCAGGAGGGTCTGGGGGTTATCGGGGGTTGTTGGGGGTCCCCAGGGTGTTTTTAGGGGTCCCGGGGGGGTCTGGGGGCCCCAGGAGGGGGTCGGGGGTCCCCGGGGAGGGTCCCGGGGCTCTCGGGGGTCCCGGTGGCCCCTGTCACCCCCCTGTCCCCCCCAGGCTGGACCGTGAAGCCCCGTCCCCGCTTCAGCCCCGTGTCCCCCCTGCACCTGCTGGGCCGCGTCTACCGGCTGGGGACAGAGGGTGAGCGGGGGCACGGGGGGACATGGGGACACGGGGACATGGGGACATGGTGGGGGACACGAGGACACGGGAGGGACATGGGGACACGGGGGGGACATGGGGACACGGGGACACGAGAGGGACACAGGGACACGGGGGGGGACATGGGGACACGGGGGGACACGGGAGGGACATGGGGACACGGGAAGGACACAGAGGGGGCGGGGGGGACATGGGGACACAAGGGAGACACAGGGACATGAGGTGGACATAGGGACACGAGAGGGACACAGGGTCACGGGGGGGGACATGGGGACACAGGGGGGACACGGGGACATGGGGACACGAGAGGGACACAAGGACATGGGGCGGACATGGGGACTCAAGGGAGACACAGGGACACAAGAGGGACATAGGGACACGAGGGGGACACGAGAGGGACACGGGGGGGACATGGG
Organism: Tinamus guttatus; assembly: GCF_059628265.1. Classification (NCBI taxonomy): domain Eukaryota; kingdom Metazoa; phylum Chordata; class Aves; order Tinamiformes; family Tinamidae; genus Tinamus; species Tinamus guttatus. Next base: position 75,224 of record NW_028288992.1, on the reverse strand, counting down.
GTGGACACGGGGGGGACACAGGGGGAACACAGGGACATGGGGACACGGGAGGGACACAGAGGGGACGGGGGGACACAGGGACATGGGTATATGGGTACATGAGGACGACACGGGGATGTGGCAGGGACACGGGGACACGGGGACCTGAGGGGTATATGGGGACATGGGGACGACACGGGGATGTGGCAGGGACACGGGGACACGAGGGGGACACGGGGACACAAGAGCGACGTGGGGATACAAGGGGGACACAGGGACGCAAGGGGAACATGGGGACACGGGGGCGACACAGGGACACAAGAGGGACACGACACAAGAGGGACATGGGGACACAAGGGAGCACAGGGACACAAGGGGGACATGGGGGGGACATGGGGAGGATACAGGGACATGGGGACACAAGGGGGACACGGGGAGGGTCACAAGGGGGACATGGGGAGGACATAGGGACACGGGTGACATGGGGATACAGGAGGGAAACGGGGGCACAGGGGGGACATGGGGACGCAGGAGGACACGGGTGGACATGGGGACACGGAGGGGACACAGACATAGGGATACAGGCAGAAAACAGGGATACGGAGGGAATACGGGAGGGACATGGGGACGCAGAGGGAGAACACAGGTGGACATGGGGACACAGGGACATGGGAGGGACATGGGGGACAGAGGGATATGGGTGGACATGGGGATACAGGCTAAAAACAGGGATAAGGAGGGAACACGGGAGAGATACGGGGATGCAGGCGGAAGACACAGGTGGACATGGGGATACGAGGAAAACAGGGATAAGGAGGGAACACGGGAGGGACATGGGAATACAGGGGGACACAGGGACACGGCGAGGACACAGGGGACATAGGGATACGGGTGGACATAGGGATACAGGGGAAAAACAGGGATAAGGAGGGAACACGGGAGGGACATGGGAATACAGAGGGACACGGGGACACAGGGATATGGGTGAACATGGGGATACAGGGAGAAAACAGGGATGTGGAGGGAACACGGGAGGGACATGGGGACACGGGGAGGACACGAGTGGACATGGGGATACAGGGAGACACAGGGATATGGGACGGGAGAATACAGGGGAAAAACAGGGATATGGAGGGAACATGGGAGGGACATAGGGACACAAGGGGAGGACACGGGTGGACATGGGGATACAGGGGGACACAGGGACATGGGGGGGACACAGTGGGGACACCGTGCACCCCCCCGCTCCCTGTGCCCCCAGGCGAAGCCGAGCGCTTCCGTCGGGATTTCGGCTCCCGCCTGTGGCTCACCTACCGCCGGGGCTTCCCGGCGTTCCCGGGATCCCGCTGGAGCACGGACTGCGGCTGGGGCTGCACCCTGCGGAGCGGGCAGATGCTGCTGGCGCAGGGGCTGCTCCTGCACCGCCTGGGCCGGGGTGAGCAGGAATTCCCGCCGGGAATTCCGCCGGGAACGCCGCATCCCGCGGGAATTCCGCCGGGAAGCCTCCGCGCCATCCCGAGTTCACCGCTTCCATCATCCCGTTCAGATTGGAGCTGGTCCCGCGCGGCTGAGGCGGAGCGCTCGGATTCCCCGCGGCGGCACCGGAGCAGGGATACGGATCCGGATCCGGAGCGGCGGCACCGCTCCGTGGTCGCCTGCTTCGCCGACCACCCGCGGGCGCCGCTGGGAATCCACCGGCTCGTGGAGCTGGGAAGCGGCGCCGGGAAGCGCGCCGGAGACTGGTACGGCCCCTGCGCCGTGGCGCACATCCTCAGGTGAGCCGGGAACGCCGGGAACGCCGGCGCCGCGCCGGGAACGCCGGCGTCACGGCCGGCATTCCCGCCCGCAGGAAAGCCGTGGAGAGCTGCCCCGAGGCGAGCGGCCTCGCGGTCTACGTGTCCCAGGATTGCACGGGTAGGAGCGGGCGCCGCGCGCTCCCGCCGGGAATGCCGCCCGCGTTCCGAATCCCGCATCCCGCTCCGGCAGTTTACAAGGAGGACGTGGCCGGGCTGGTGCAGGCGGCGCCGGAGGCCGGATCCGGATCCGGAGCCGTCCTGGTGCTGGTGCCCGTGCGCCTGGGCGGAGAGAGCCTCAATCCGGGATACGTCGCGTGCGTCAAGGTCAGCGTTCCCGGCTGCATCCCGCGGCATTCCCGGCGGCATTCCCGGCTCCGCTGAGCCCCGTTCCGGCCCGCAGGAGCTGCTCAAGCTGCGGCACTGCGTGGGAATCATCGGCGGGCGGCCCCGGCATTCCCTCTACTTCGTGGGCTTCCAAGGTATCCGGAGGCTCCGCGAGGGAGCGCGGCCGGATCCGGGCGCTCCCGCTGACGCTCTTCCCGCCGGCGTTCCAGACGATTTCCTGCTCTACCTGGATCCCCACTATTGCCAGCCCTTCGTGGACACCTCCCGGGACGACTTCCCCTTGGAGGTGCCTGCGGGACGGGCACCGGGATGGGCGGCTCCGGAGCGGGATGCGACTCCCGTTTTCCCTTCCAGTCCTTCCACTGCAGCTCCCCCCGGAAAATGCCCTTTTCCAAGATGGATCCCAGCTGCACCATCGGCTTCTACGCACGCGGCGCGCCGGAGCTGGAGGGGCTCTGCATGGAGCTGACGCGCGTGAGTCCCCCCGCGCGCTCCGGCATTCCCGGCTTGATCCCGCATTCCCAACTTGGTCCTGGCACGCTCCCGGCTCACTCTGGCATTCCCAACTTGCTCCAGCATTCCCGGTTTGCTCAGGTGCTCCCTGCTCCCATTGGTGCTCCCATTCTCATCTAGCATTCCTGGCTTGCTCCGGCATTCCCAGCTTGCTCCCAGCTTGCTCCCAGCGCGCTCCGGCATTCCCTGCTTGCTCCAGCATTCCCTGTTTGCTCAGGTGCTCCCTGCTCCCATTGGTGCTCCCATTCTCATCTAGCATTCCTGGCTCACTTGGGCATTCCCAGCTTGCTCCCAGTTCGCTCCGGCATTCCCGGCTTGCTCCCACCTCACTCCGGCATTCCCTGCTTGCTCCAGTATTCCCGGTTTGCTCAGGTGCTCCCTGCTCCCATTGGTGCTCCTAGTCTGATCCAGCATTCCTGGCTCGCCTGGGCATTCCCAGCTTGCTCCTGGCTCGCTCCAGCATTCCCAACTTGCTCCAGCATTCCCGGTTTGCTCGGGTGGTCCCTGCTCCCATTCTCATCTAGCATTCCTGCTCGCTTGGGCATTCCCGGCTTGCTCCCAGTTCACTCCGGCATTCCCAGCTTGCTCCCGGCTCGCTCCGGCATTCCCAACTTGCTCCAGCATTCCCGGTTTGCTCAGGTGCTCCCTGCTCCCATGGGTGCTCCCAGTCTGATCCAGCATTCCTGGCTCGCTCCGGCATTCCCTGCTCGCTCCCGGCTCACTCTGGCATTCCCAGCTTGCTCCCAGCTCGCTCTCGAATTCCCAGCTCGCTCCAGCATTCCCGGCTTGCTCCCGCATTCCTAGCCTGCTCTTGAATTCCTGGCTCGCTGCTGCATTCCCACTTGCTCCCGCATTCCCGGCTGGCTCCCGGCTCACTCCTGTATTCCCAACTCGCTCCTGCACTCCCAGTTGCTCCCAGCTCGCTCCCGCATTCCCGGCTTGCTCCTGAATTCCCAGCTTGCTCCTGAATTCCCAGCTTGCTCCCAGCTCGCTCCCGCATTCCTAGCTCGCTCCTGCATTCCCAGTTGCTCCCAGCTCGCTCCCGCATTCCCGACTTGCTCCTGAATTCCCAGCTTGCTCCCAGCTCGCTCCGGCATTCCCGGCCGCTCCGGCATTCCCGCTCTCTCCGCAGGTTTTCCGCGCGCTGCCGGAGCGCTACGCCGCCTTCTGCGTTGCCGAGGGCCGGGCGCAGGACGCGGCCCTGGAGCCTCCCGGATCCCGCCCGGATCCACGGCCGCTCCGGCCCGGCCGGCGCCAGCCGAGCGCCGACGACTTCGTCCTCCTGTGACGCCTCCGGAATCCTCGGGATGCGGCGCCGGACGCCTCCGGAATCCTCGGGATGTGGCTCCGGACGCCTCCGGAATCCCTCGGGATGCGGCTCCGGACACCTCCGGAATCCCTCGGGATGCGGCGCCGGAGCCGCCCGGGGGGCCCCTCAGGTCTGTTGCTTCACTACTGCTCCCGGCAGGGCCGGATCCGCCTGGGAAAACCCGGATCCATCTGGGAAAACCCGGATCCGTCTGAGAAAACCCAGATCCGCCCGGGAAGAGCCGGGAAGGGAGCTCAGGGTGGACATTCCCTCCTTTCCCACGGGAAGAGGACGATCCCGATGCCCTCGGTGCCCATCACAAGCTGCTGGAACGGAGCCTCCGGGTTATTTATTGCGCGCGGCTCCGCTCAGGATTTTCCCCCTTTCCCTGTTTTTCCCTTATCCTTCTCCCGCCGGGAATTAAAGCTCTCCCGGGGCCGCCGCTCTTCCCGTTTCCGCTTGCGCCGCAGCAGCTGCCGGTAGCGGAGCCGCCGGGGGTTGAGGCCGAAGGCTTCCAGGCGCTTCCCGGAGAATTCCCGGCCACCCAGACGCACGGATGCTCCCAACGGCCCCGTTCCCCGGGAACGCGGCCGCTTGGGCCTCTCCGGCCGCTCCAGCCTTTCCAGCTGTTCCAGCTTTTCCGGACGCTCCGGCTTTTCCGGCTGCTCCGGCTTTTCCGGCTGCTCCGGCTCCATCCCGGCTCCGGGCGCCTCCTTCCTCCTCCGCCGCTTTTCCCGCTGTTTCTTCCCGGCCTTGGCCTTGGCCGCCGGCTCCGGCTCCTCCGGGCTGCCGGACACGGGAGCTCAGCCGGGATCGGGGACATCCCGTCCCCCGTCCCCGTCCCCATTCCCAACGTACGGAGCCGAGAGGGATTTCAGGATCTGCTGCTTCTTCCGGACATCCCGGGCCCGCCGGCTGTAGTTGGCCTGATCCTGGCGCTCCTCCCGCTCCGAGCTGGGATGGGGAGAGGATGAGCGGGATGCGGGGACCCCCCCGGCCCCTCGTGTCCCCACATGTCCTCACATGTCCCCTCGTGTCCCCACATGTCCCCTCGTGTCCTCATGTGTCCCTATGTGTCCCCTCGTGTCCCTACGTGTCCCCCCGTCCCCCCGCGTCCCCTCGTGTCCCCCCGTCCCCACGTGTCCCCTCCTGTCCCCACGTGTCCCTCCTGTCCCCACGTGTCCCTCCTGTCCCTACGTGTCCCTCCTGTCCCTACATGTCCTCTCGTGTCCCCACGCGTCCCCCTGTCCCCACATGTCCCCCTCGTCCCCACGTGTCCCCTCGTGTCCCCACGCGTCCCCTTGTGTCCCCGTGCTCCCTCGTGTCCCCCGTCCCTACATGTCCCCCCGTCCCTACGTGTCCCCCCGTCCCCACGTGTCTCCATGTGTCCCCCCCTCGTGTCCCCCCGCGTCCCCTTGTGTCCCCGTGCTCCCTCATGTCCCCCCTGTCCCTACGTGTCCTCTCATGTCCCCACGCGTCCCCGTCCCCACGTGTCCCCCTCTGCCCCCACATGTCCCCACGTGTCCCCACGCATCCCCTCGTGTCCTCTCCTGTCCCTTCCTGTCCCCTCCTGTCCCCTCGTGTCCCCCCGCGTCCCCTCCTGTCCCCTCGTGTCCCCCCCATCCCCTCGTGTCCCCACGCATCCCCTCCTGTCCCTTCCTGTCCCCTCGTGTCCCCCCCATCCCCTTGTGTCCCCCCCATCCCCTCGTGTCCTCTCCTGTCCCTTCCTGTCCCCTCCTGTCCCTTCCTGTCCCCTCCTGTCCCCCCCATTCCCTCGTGTCCCCTCGTGTCCCCCCCATCCCTCGTGTCCCCCCCATCCCTCGTGTCCCCCCCATCCCCTCGTGTCCTCTCCTGTCCCTTCCTGTCCCCTCCTGTCCCTTCCTGTCCCCTCGTGTCCCCCCCATCCCTCGTGTCCCCCCCATCCCCTCGTGTCCCCCCCATCCCCTCGTGTCCTCTCCTGTCCCTTCCTGTCCCCTCCTGTCCCCCCCATCCCCTCGTGTCCCCTCGTGTCCCCCCGGCCGCACCGGTACATGCAGGTCTTCCGCAGGGAGCACCAGCGGTTCAGCTCCTTGTCGTCAGCCGCCAGGATCTGGGATAAGAAAATCGGGAATAAAAATGGGGAATAAAGAAGGAAGGGGGGGGTTCCGAGCAGGCCGGGGCGGGGGCCCAGGCGTCCGGGCGCCACCTCGTCGGTGCTGAGGCCGAAGTCGCAGGGCAGGACCCGGCGGTACTTGAAGCGACAGGGCAGGTCCCCGACCAGGTCCTCGTAGTCCAGCGCGTAGAACTCGTCCAGGTACCGCTCGAAGGAGCCGGCGGCTGCGGGACGGGGTGGGTGACACCGGGACGGGGTAGGTGACACCGGGACGCGCTCGGTGACACCGGGACGGGGTGGGTGACACCGGGACCCGCTCGGTGACACCGGGATGGGGTTGGTGACACCGGGACGGGGTGGGTGACACCGGGACGGGGTAGGTGACACCGGGACGCGCTCGGTGACACCGGGACGGGGTGGGTGACACCGGGACCCGCTCGGTGACACCGGGATGGGGTTGGTGACACCGGGACGGGGTTGGTGACACCGGGACCCGCTCGGTGACACCGGGATGGGGTTGGTGACACTGGGACCCACTCGGTGACACCAGGATGGGGTTGGTGACACCGGGACGCGCTCGGTGACACCGGGATGGGGTTGGTGACACCGGGACGCGCTCGGTGACACCGGGACACACTCGGTGACGCCGGGACGGGGTTGGTGACACCAGGACCCACTCGGTGACACTGGGATGGGGTTGGTGACACCGGGACGCGCTCGGTGACACCAGGACGGGCTCAGTGACACCAGGATGGGGTTGGTGACACCCGGACGGGCTCGGTGACACCGGGATGGGATTGGTGACACCGGGATGCGCTCAGTGACACCAGAATGGGGTTGGTAACACCAGGACGGCCTCGGTGACACCAGGACGGGATTGGTGACACCGGGACGGGGTCAGTGACACCGGGACGCGCTCGGTGACACCCGGACACGCTCGGGGACACCGGGATGGCCTCGGTGACACCGGGACGCGCTTGGTGACACCCGGACGGGCTCGGTGAGACCGGGACGGGGTTGGTGACACCAGGACGCGCTCGGTGACACCGGGACGCACTCGGGGACACCGTGACGGGCTCGATGACACCGGGACCCGCTCGGTGAGACCAGGACGCGCTCGGTGACACCGGGACGCACTCAGTGACACCCGGACGGGCTCAGTGACACCAGGACGCGCTCGGTGACACCCGGTGTCACCCCCGGCCCCGCGGACGCACCGGGATCGAACAGCGGCTTGGGCCGCGCCAGGGCCTCACGGAAGCGCCGCTTCCGCCGCCCCGGAGCCTCCGGCTGCTTCCCGGGATCGTAATCCGCATCCATCTGTTGGGGGGGACACAGGGATCAGCGGGGAAGCGAGACCCCCCCCACGCTGCACCACGGTGTTCATCGGTGTCATGAGTTGTGTCCGGGCTCAGCCCGGGGACGCACCACGAAGTCGGGGTCGTCGCAGTGCGGTTCATGGCTGCCGCCTTCCTCCTCCTCCTCCTCTTCCTCCTCTGGACCCGCATCCGGATCCTCATCCCGGCCCGTCCACGCGTCCCAGTTCCAGTCGTCTGAGCACGAGGAAGCGGCGCCGTCGATCCGGCGTCCGGATCCCCATCCCGGGAGCAGATCCCGGAGCCGGAATCCCGGCGCCCCCCCCTCACCCTCCAGCCCTTCCTCCTCCTCGAACTGCGGCTTCTCCTCCTCCTCCCGCCCGTAAAAGTCGTCACCGAAGAATTCCTGAGGAAAAAAGAAAGGAATCAGCGGAACGCTGGGAACGGCGGGAGGATCCGGACGGCGGGAATGAGGAGGGAACCGACCCCCATGATCCGGTCGTGCTGGGCCGGGTCGAAGTCGTCGCTCAGGAGGCGCTCGGAGAATCCGGCGCCGCCGCTCGCCTGGCGCAGCCGGGCCAGCCGGGCCGCGATCTCCTCCCGCTTGAGGTTCTTCAGCTGCTTCAGCTCCTCCCGCTTCCGGGCTTTTTCCTGGATATTTTCCCGGGATGAAGTCGGGGGGCGGGGGGGGTGCTGAGCTGCTCTGCCCCTTCCCATCGTTTTCCCAGCTCTCACCTTCCTCTTCCTCTCCCGGATCTGCTCCCGCTTCTCCTTGCGGCGCTCGTCGCGGCGCCGCACGGAGCTGGCGACGCTGCGGGGGTAGGTCCGTACCTGGGGACGGGGGGGTCACACATTGGGGACGGGGGGGTCACATTGGGGACGGGGGGGTCACATTGGGGACGGGGGGGTCACACATTGAAGGGGGGACGGATTTTTGGGATGCTCCGGTTCCCTTCCCGGCGCCACCTGCTCCGAATCCGGCTCCTCGAAGCGGAAGTTGTAGCGATGCTCAAAGGCCTCCTGCGCTTCCAGGAAGCGCTCGCCCTCGTCCGCCGAATCCGGGGCTTCCCTGCGGGATCCGGGGGGAATATTGGGAATACTGAGGAGGGGGATAATGCGGGGGGGGGCCCCCCACGCTCGCTCACCCCCCCTCGTCGTCGCCTTCCTCCTCGTCCTCCTCGCTGCGGTAGCCCTGGTTCAGGATGTAATCCCGCAGGAAGCGCTCGCCGGGCTCCAGCGCCGGGTCGGTCCAGAACCGCTGGAGCGGCACCTGGATCGGGAAAAGGGGGCGCACACATAGGGAAAGTGGGGGGGGTCAGAACCACCCCCCCTAAACCCACCCATCGGTGTCACGAGCTGCAGCCCGGCCTCAGCCCCCGCTCACCAGGTCCTGCAGCGGCTCCTCGGGAAGCTCCTGCTGCCCCTTCAGCCAGCGGATGTAATCGGCCTCATCCCGCGCCTGCCGGGACGGGAACGGGGGGGTCACCGGTGCCACTGCCCCCCAGCGCCGGGATCAGCCCCTCAGTGCCGGGATCAGCCCCCCGGGCCGGGACCCCCATCCTCAAGTGCCGGGATCAGCCCCCCCAGCGCTGGGATCAGCCCCTCAGTGCCGGGATCAGCACCGGGATCAGCCCCTTCCAGCGCCGGGTTCAGCCCCCAGCGCCAGGATCAGCCCCCAGCGCCGGGATCAGCGCTGGGATCAGCCCCTTCCAGCACCGGGATCAGCCCTCAGCACCGGGATCAGTGCCGGGATCAGCCCCCTCCAGCGCCGGGATCAGCCCCCTCCAGCGCCGGGATCAGCCCCTTCCAGCGCCGGGATCACCCCTCAGTGCCGGGATCAGCGCCGGAATCACCCCCCCCAGCGCCGGGATCAGCCTCCCGGTGCCAGGATCAGCCCCCCAGTGCCGGGATCAGCCCCCTCCAGCACCGGGATCAGCCTCCCGGTGCCGGGATCAGCCCCCAGCACCGGGACCCCCATCCCCAAGCGCCGGGATCACCCCCCCCAGCGCCGGAATCACCCCCCAGCGCCGGGATCAGCCCCCTCCAGCACCGGGATCAGCCCTCAGCGCCGGGATCAGCGCCAGGATCAGCCCCTTCCAGCACCGGGATCACCCCCCAGCGCCGGGATCAGCCCCTGCCAGCGCCGGGATCAGCCCCCAATGCCAGGATCAGCTGCTCCAGCACCGGGATCAGCCCCCAGCGCCGGGATCAGCCCCCCCGCACCGGGATCACCCCCCAGTGCTGGGATCCGCCTCCCCGCGCTGGGATCAGCGCCGCGATCACCCCCCCAGCACCGGGATCACCCCCCCCACACCGGGATCACCCCCCCCCGCACCGGGATCCCCCCCCGCCCCCCTCACCGTCTCCTCCGCCGTGCGGCTGCGGCGCCGCAGCAGGGACGAGGAGCCTTCGGCCTCCTCCTCCTCCTCCTCCTCGCTGTCGGCCACCAAGGCCCGGAAGCTGCCGGGGGGGAAGGTGGTGAGACCCCCCCGATCCCAACATTCCGCATGGAAGGGCCGCCCCTTCCATATAGGAAAGGGCCCAGGCGTCCTGTCCCCGCTCCCGACATTCCCACCTCTCCTTGAGCTCCCGCTGCTCCTCCACGTAGCTCTTGGATGCGGCTCTCTGCCGGGGGGGACACAGGGATCAGGGATGTGCCGGGGGGGGGGACAGCAGCGATGCCCCCCAATTCCCGCACGGACCTTCCTCCGTTCGGCCGCTGCCTCCTCATCCTCGTCCTCCTCATCCACGTATTTGCTGCGGGGAAAAGCGGCGGCTCCGAGCGGGGCGCCCATCCCGCCGGGATCCCGCCGGGAATTCCGCTCCCTCCTCTTCCTTACCCCCCTTTCTCCAGCATCACCTTCCGCTCGTAATCCTTGAGGAACATCGGCCGCTCCGGCCGCTCCGGAGGCTCCGCGTCGCTCTCCGAAGAGGAGCCTGGGGACAGGGGGATCCCGGTGGATCCCTATGGATCCCGGTGGGACACGCGGTGCCGTAGGGAAGGGGCTCCCGGTACCGGGCGGGCTGTAGAAGGTGGCGTCGGGCTGGTAGATCCGGGGATCCCGCGTCTTGAGCAGCGCCAGCGTCCGGTAGAAATCCCGCTCCAGCCGCGGATCCGGGCGCTGCGGGGTCGGGAGGACACGGATGAGCCCCCGGCGCCCCCCCCCGCCCCCGCAAAGGGCCCAGGCGTCCGGGCGCCCCCCCCACCTCCTCGTCGCTGCTGCTGGAGTCGGACTCGGAACCGGAGCCGCTGCCGCCATCGTCCCCGTAACGGTCCTTGACTGCGGGGGGGGACCGGGCGCGTCGGTGCCGGGACCCCCCCTCCGGGCCCGGTTCTGGTCCCGGTTCCTGGTTCCGGTCCCCGTTCCCGGGCCCGGTCCCGGTTCGGCCCTGCAGAGCCTGGAGCGGCTGCTCTGGCTCTGGTCCCGGTGTCACCCCCCGGTTCCGGTCCCGTCCCCGTCCCAAGATCCCAAGTCCGGGCTCACCTGCCCATTCCCAATCCCAGTGCCCCCTTCCTGGTGCTGATCCCAGTTCCCGGTCCCGGTGCTGCCTCCCCGCTCCCCTTCCCTGCCCGGTTCCCGCTCCCACCCCCAGTTCTGACCCCCGGTACCGATCCAGCCTCCTGGTTCTGTTCCCGGTTCCAGTTCCGATTCCCAGCCCCTGATCCCCTTCCCGGTGCTGGTCCCACCTTCCAGTTCCCCCCGCCATCCTGGTCCCGCTTCCCGTTCCCGTCCCAGTCCCGGTTCCCGGTCCCGGTTCCCGTTCGCGGTCCCGGTTCCCGTTCGCGGTCCCGGTTCCCCTTCCCGCCCCGGTTCCGGTCCCGGCCCAGTCCCCGTTCCCGTTCCCGCCCCGGTCCCGGTCCCGCCCCGGTCCCGATCCCGTTCCCGCCTCAGTCCCGGTTCCCGTTCCCGTTCCCGGTTCTCGCCCCGGTCCCGTTCCGGTTCCCGGTCCCGGTTCCCGGTCCCGCCCCTGTTCCAGCCCCGTTCCCGCCCCGGTTCCGGTTCCGGTCCCGGTTCCGGTTCCGCTCACGCCGCTGCAGCTCCTCGCGCCGCCGGTACCGCCCGTATCGCGCCGCGAACGCCGCGTTCACCCGCAGCGCCGGGGCCGCCATCACGGCCGCGTGCGCCCGCCGACGTCACGGGGCGGGGCTCCGCCGCGAGGCTCCGCCCCCAGCCGTCTTAAAGGGGCAACGGCATCGCCCCCCCCCACCCCAGACCCCCCCCCCAACCGTCTTAAAGGGGCAACGGCATCGCCCCCCCCCCCCCCGGACCCCCCCCGAAGGAAGCAGGTGGGGGCCGCTCACGACGCGCCAATATTAATTTAATAGTTAAAAACATTAAATTATTAAATTAACATGAATAAATAGACTCATTTCATCTTTACAACATAAAAACCAACGCGGGCGGCCCCGGGGACGGGGGGGGGGGCGCTCCCAACCGCCCCCCCCTCCCCGGTGGGAATTTGGGGGGAACATCCAGCCCCAGCGGGGGGGGGGGGGGGGGATGGGAATGACCCCCCCCAAATGAGGGGTCACCCCAAATGGGGGGGTCACCCCAACATGGGGGGGGTCACCCCAAATGAGGGGGTCACCCCAACATGGGGGGGGTCACCCCAACATGGGGGGGTGACAGCAACGGGGGGGGGTCACAGCAACACGGGGGGGTCACCCCAACATGGGGGGGGCACCTGCCCCCCAACAATATAAATAATAGGAGGAGGGAGGGGACATTAAAGATGAGGCTCTGAGGTAGGTGGCAGGGGACACCTCGAGGGGGTGTCACCCCCAGAGGTGACATCACCGGGGGGGACACTCTGGAAGGGGGGAGATCACCCGGGAGGTGTCACCCGAGATGGGGATGGCACCTGGACCGGGAATGTCGCTCCGGATGGGGACGTCCCCGGAGCGTCCCCCGGATGGGGATGTCACCTGGGACGGGGATGTCACCACCAAGGGCAGGGATGTCCCCCTGGGATCACTCCAGAGATCACTCGGGATCACCAGGGATCACTGGGGATGGGGACCTGACTTGGGATGGGGATGTCACCTGGGATGGGGACGTCACCCCGGGGTGTCACGGCTCGTAGACCTGCAGCAGGGCACAGATGTCCCCATGGAACAGCAGGTATCCGAGCCCCAGGGATCACCGGGGATCCCTAGGGATGGGGATGTCACCCCGGGGTGTCACAGCTCATCCGCCTGCAGCAGGGCGCAGATGTCCCCATGGGACAGCAGGTACCTGAGCCCCAGGGATCACCGAGGATCCCTAGGGACAGGGACGTCACCCCCAGATGTCACAGCTCGTACAGCTGCAGCAGGGCGCACATGTCCCCATGCCAGGGATCCCTAGGGATGGGGACGTCACCCTGGGACGTCACGGCTCGTTCTCCTGCAGCAGGGCGCAGATGTCCCCATGGAACAGCAGGTACCTGAGCCCCAGGGATCACCGGGGATCCCTAGGGATGGGGACGTCACCCCGGGGTGTCACAGCTCGTAGACCTGCAGCAGGGCGCACATGTCCCCATGCCAGGGATCCCTAGGGATGGGGACGTCACGGCTCGTCCTCCTGCAGCAGGGCGCAGATGTCCCCACGGAACAGCAGGTACCTGAGCCCCAGAGATCCCTACGGATGGGGATGTCACCCCGGGGTGTCACAGCTCATCCACCTGCAGCAGGGCGCAGATGTCCCCATGGAACAGCAGGAACCTGAGCTCCAGGGATCTCTAGGGATGGGGACGGCACCCCGGGGTGTCACGGCTCGTCCTCCTGCAGCAGGGCGCAGATGTCCCCATGGAACAGCAGGTATCTGAGCCCCAGAGATCCCTATGGATGGGGACGTCACCCCGGAACGTCACGGCTCGTCCTCCTGCAGCAGGGCGCAGATGTCCCCATGCCAGGGATCCCTATGGATGGGGACGTCACCCCGGGGTGTCACAGCTCGTAGACCTACAGCAAGGCGCAGATGTCCCCATGCCAGGAATCCCTACGGATGGGGACGTCACCCCGGGGTGTCACGGCTCATCCGCCTGCAGCAGGGCGCAGATGTCCCCATGCCAGGGATCCCTACGGATGGGGACGTCACCCCGGAATGTCACGGCTCGTCCTCCTGCAGCAGGGCGCAGATGTCCCCGCGGCGCAGCGCCCGCGCCAGCTCCAGCGGCGTGCGCCCCAGCGCGTCGCGGCGCGCCAGGTCGGAGGCGGGCGCGAGCAGGCGCACGGCGCCCGCGTGGCCCTCGCGCACGGCCTCGTGCAGCGGCAGCGCGCCGGCGCCGTCGGCCGCGTTGGCGTCGGCGCCGTGCTCCAGCAGCAGGCGCAGCGTGTCGGCGAAGCCGCCGCGCGCCGCGTCGTGCGCCGGCGCCCGCCCGGACGCGTCGCGCAGGTTGGCGCTGGCGCCGCCCGCCAGCAGCTCCCGCGCCACGGCCGCGCTGCCGAACATCATGACCTGGCGGAGACGGCGACGCGTCGCGGTCCCGGGTCCCGGCGGGGATCGCTGCGCTGCGTCCCCGTATCCCGCTGTGCATCCCTGCATCCCGCTGCGCATCCCTGCATCCCGCTGCACATCCCCGCATCCTGCTGCAAATCCCTGCTTCCCGCATCCCTGTGCTGCATCCCTGCATCCCACTGCGCATCCCCACATCCCGCTGCGCATCCCTGCATCCCGCTGCACAACCTGCTTCCCGCATCCCTGCGCTGCATCCCCGCATCCCGCTGCGCATCCCCACATCCCGCTGCGCATCCCTGCTTCCCGCTGCGCATCCCTGCTTCCCGCATCCCTGCGCTGCATCCCTGCATCCCGCTGCACATTGCCACTTCCTGCATCCCTGCACTGTATCCCTGCATCCCTGCGCTGCGTCCCTGCATCCCGCTGCGCATCCCTGCGCTGCATCCCTGCATCCCACTGCGCATCCCTGCTTCCCGCTGCACATTGCCACTTCCCGCTGCACATCCCCGCTTCCTGCATCCCTGCACTGTATCCCCGCATTCCACTGTGCATCCCCGCTTCCCGCTGCACATCCCCGCTTCCTGCATCCCTGCGCTGCATCCCTGCATCCCACTGCACATCCCCGCATCCCGCTGCACATCCGTGCTTCCTGCTGCACAACCCGCTTCCCGCATCCCTGCGCTGCATCCCCGCATCCCGCTGCACATCCCTGCATCCCGCTGCACATCCCTGCATCCCGCTTCCCTGCGCTGCATCCCCGCATCCCGCTGCACATCCCCGCTTCCCACATCCCTGCGCTGCATCCCCACATCCCGCAGCACGGCCCTGTTTCCCATCCCAGATCCTGCTCTCCATCCCAGGCTCCTGGCGGTCCCCATGTCCCCTCTCTGACTCCCAGTTATCCCCATGTTCCCTCCCCGTCTCTGGGCGGTCCCCATGTCCCCTCCCCACTCCCCGTGTCTCCTTCCCATCTCCCAGTTATCCCCATGTCCCCTCCCAGTGTCCAAGTGGTCTCTGTGTCCCCTCCCCGCTCCCTGTGTCCCCTCCCCATCTCCCACTTATCCGCATATCCCCTTCCCATCTCCCAGTTATCCCCATGTCCCCTCCCAGTGTCCAAGTGGTCTCTGTGTCCCCTCCCCGCTCCCTGTGTCCCCTCTCCATCTCCCACTTATCCACATATCCCCATCCCATCTCCCAGTTATCCACGTCCCCTGCCCCTCCGGGCGGTCCCCACATCCCCTCCCCGCTTCCCGTGTTCCCTTCCCATCTCCCTGTGATCCCTGTGTCCCCATCCCATCTTCCCGTGGTCCCGTGTCCCCTGCCCCTCCAGGCGGTCCCCATGTCCTCTCCCCGCATCCCTGTGTCCCCTTCCCATCTTCCCGTGATCCTATGTCTCCTTCCCATCTCCCGTGATCCCCGTGTCCTCTTCCCATCTCCCCGTGATCCTATGTCCCCTTCCCATCTCCCCATGATCCCATGTCCCCTTCCCATCTCCCATGATCCCCGTGTCCCCTTCCCATCTCCCGTGATCCTATGTCCCCTTCCCATCTCCCATGATCCCCGTGTCCCCTTCCCATCTCCCATGATTCCCATGTCCCCTTCCCATCTCCCGTGGTCCCCACATCCCCTTCCCATCTCCCATGGTTCCTGTGCCCCCTTCCCATCTCCTGTGGTCCCCATGTCCCCTTCCCATCTCCCATGATCCCTATGTCCCCTTCCCATCTCCCGTGGTCCCCATGTCCCCTTCCCATCTCCTGTGGTCCCCATGTCCCCTTCCCATCTCCCATGATCCCTATGTCCCCTTCCCATCTCCCCGCTCCCCTGTCCCCTTCCCATCTCCCCGTGGTCCCCATGTCCCCTTCCCATCTCCCGTGGTCCCCGTGTCCCCTTCCCATCTCCCATGATCCCCATGTCCCCTTCCCACCTCCCATGATCCCCATGTCCCCTTCCCATCTCCTGTGGTCCCTGTGTCCCCTTCCCATCTCCCGTGGTCCCCATGTCCCCTTCCCATCTCCCATGATCCCTATGTCCCCTTCCCATCTCCTGTGGTCCCCATGTCCCCTTCCCATCTCCCGTGGTCCCTGTGTCCCCTTCCCATCTCCCATGGTCCCATATCCCCTTCCCATCTCCCCACTCCCTGTGTCCCCTTCCCATCTCCCTGTGGTCTCGTGTCCCCTTCCCGTCTCCCCATGGTCCCATGTCCCGTATCCCCTTCCCATCTCCCAGTTATCCCTGTGTTCCCTTCCCATCTTCGCGCGGTCCCCATGTCCCCTTCCCATTTCCCCATGGTCCCATGTCCCGTGTTCCCTTCCCATCTCCCCGCTCCCCTGTCCCCTCCCCATCTCCCGTGGTCCCCGTATCCCCTTCCCATCTCCCGTGATCCCCATGTCCCCTTCCCATCTCCCCGCTCCCCTGTCCCCTTCCCATCTCCCGTGGTCCCCATGTCCCCTCCCCATCTCCCCATGTCCCCTCCCCATCTCCCCGCTCCCCGTGTCCCCCCCCCCCGCAGTCCCCACCTGCAGCGCGGTGCGCCCGAAGCGGTTGGGGGTGTCGGGGGGGACGCGCTCGCGCCGCAGCAGCCGCCGCACCTCGGCCACGTCGCCCCGCGCCGCCGCCGCGCTCAGCCGGTCGCCCGCGCTCGCCTCCCCCCCCGGCAGCATCGCGGCCTGCGGGGGGGGGAACCGGGGGGGGGGGGGGGTCAGGGAGACCCCTCCGAGCACCCCCCATGGGGGGAGGAACCGGGAGGGGGGGTCAGGGAGACCCCTCCGAGCACCCCCCATGGGGGGGGGGAACCGGTGGGGGGGGGTCAGGGAGACCCCTCCGAGCACCCCCCATGGGGGGGGGAACCGGGAGGGGGGGTCAGGGAGACCCCTCTGAGCACCCCCCATCCATGGGTGACACCCCCAGATCGGGCCCCCCCCCCCGACTGACCCCCCCATGGTCGGATCCACCCCCCCCATCAGAACCCTCCCGGATCGACCCCCTCCCCCCCCATCAGAACCCCCCCGGATCGAACCGCCCCCCCAGATCGGTCCCTCTCCATGGTCGGACCCCCCCCCATCAGAACCCCCCCCCCCCCGGATCGGGCCCTCTCCATGGTCGGGCTCCTCCCCGGATCGCCCCCCACCCGGATCGCCCCCCCCCATCAGCGGGGCCCGAGCCCCCCCATTTCCCACCCCCCCCCCCGGTATCACCCCCCACCCCCCCACTTTACCCCCCCCCCGCCAGCTCCCCTGACCCCTCCCATCCCCCCCCGTCAACCGCCCCTCCCACTGTCACCCCCCGCCTCCGTTCCCCCCCACCCCGGTCAACCGCCCCCCCATTCCCGTTCCCCCCCCGCTATTACCCCCCCCTCCCGGTTCCCAGCTCCCCCCTCCGTGTCACCCCCCCTCCCCAATGTCATCATCCCCCCCCCACCCGGTGTCCCCCCCCCCCTTCACCCTGCACCGGGGCGTCGCCGAGCGCGGTGTCTGCGGCAGTGGGCGGGGCCGTGGGCGGGGCCGTGGGCGGGGCCAGCGCCGGGCGGGGTGGCGGCCCCCGCCCCGCTACATTGTATCTCCCCCGCCCCCTCCCCACCCCGCGCTGCGTCACAGCCCGCCGCGGCGCCCGCCAATGGGAGGGCGGCTCCGGGCAGGCTCCGCGGCGGCGCCGCGCGCTCATTGGCTGCGGCGGCGCGGGGGCGGGGCTTCGCCGTTCAAACGCGGCATCGGGCGGGAAAGAGGAGGCGGCGCCCCGCCCCCACCGGGGTCGTGACCCTGCCCTGACCCCTCCCCCCACGGGGGACATCCCTCCCCCACTCGGGACCGCCCTCCCATGGGACATCCCCCCCCCCCCAGGGACAACCGCCCCAGGGACATCAGGGGACATGGGGATGGGGGCGTGGGGACATGGACATCAGGGGACAGGGGGACACTGGGGACAAGGGGACATGGGCATGGGGGACAAGGGGACACAGGGGACAAGGGGACATTGGGGACAAGGGGACATGGGCATTGGGGACAAGGGGACACGGGGGACAAGGGGACACTGGGGGCAAGGGGACATGGGCATGGGGGACAAGGAGACACAGGGGACAAGGGGACATTGGGGACAAGGGGACACGGGCATTGGGGACAAGGGGACACGGGGGACAAGGGGACACTGGGGGCAAGGGGACATGGGCATGGGAGACAAGGGGACACAGGGGACAAGGGGACATTGGGGACAAGGGGACACGGGCATTGGGGACAAGGGGACACGGGGGACAAGGGGACACTGGGGGCAAGGGGACATGGGCATGGGGGACAAGGGGACACTGGGGACAAGGGGACACTGGGGGCAAGGGGACATGGGCATCGGGGACAAGGGGACACGGGGGACAAGGGGACACTGGGGGCAAGGGGACATGGGCATGGGAGACAAGGGGACACGGGGGACAAGGGGACATTGGGGACAAGGGGACACGGGCATCGGGGACAAGGGGACACGGTTTGGGGGTCGCTCATGGACATCGTGGGACGAGGGGACACGGGGAACAGGACACCAAGTGACGGTGGCTCCTGGACACCAGGACAGGGACAATCGTGAGCCGGGGACCATGACATGGGGACAAGGGGACAGAGAGGGACTGAGGGGACCAGCTCTCATGGGGACAACGGGGACAATGAGGGGATGTGGGAGACCAGAGGGGACACAAGTGCAAACTTTATCGTGGGGCACCCTGGGGTGACATGGGACACCCTGGGGTGACACGGGGGCCACCCTGGTGTGCCCGAGGTGCCACGGGGCGCCACGGGACACCCCGGGTGACGTGGGGTGACGTGGGACCCGCCGCGTCCGTGTCCCTCTAGGCCGTGCGGAGCTGGTAGTCTGCGTGGGAGCGCGGAGGTGAGGGGGGTCCCGTGTCCCCATGGGGGGGTCACAGGGACACGGGGGCGCCCCGTGTCCCCGCGGGGGCCACGCGGCCGTGGAGGGGACGCGGGTGTCCCTGTCCCCGTCCCTCACCGCCGCTCTGTGTCACGTAGCGCACCCAGGGCAGCGCCTGGTAGCCGCTCTTCTCCATGATCTTCATGTAGCGGACCTGGGCACGGCCACCACGCTGAGGGGACAGCGGGGACAGCGGGGACAGCGCCACCCCCCCCCCGGGCACCCCTGTGACACCCCGGGACCCCCCGGTGCAGTGGGGACACGGCTGGGGACAGGGACCCCCATGGGGGAGGACACGGAGCCCCGGGGATGGGATGCAGCGACATGGGTGGGTGCAGGGATGTGGTGGGGACATAGGGACATGGGGGGGACACAGGGACATGGGGGGGACATAGGGACATGGGGGGGGGACACGGACAAGGGGGGAGGACACAGGGACGTGGGAGGGATGCAGGGACATTGCAGGGGGGGACGTGGGGACATAGGAGGGACACAAGGACACGCGGGGATGTGGGGTCGACCCAGAGATGCAGGGGGACACGCAGGGGACCCCAGGGGACACAAGGGATGTAGGGACATAGAGGGACGCAGGGAGGCAGGGGACACACAGGGGACACGCGGGTGACACGCGGGTGACACGGTGGGGTGCAAGCGCCCCGGGGAACACGCAGGGGACATGGCGGGGTGCAGGCGCCCCAAGGGACACACGGGGGACACAGCGGGGTCCAGGCGCCACGGGGAACATGTGAGGGACCCCAGGAGACACACGGGTGACACAGCAGGGTGCAGGTGCCCTGGGGGACACACAGGGGACACAGCGGGGTCCAGGTGTCCTGGGGAACACGCGGGGGACCCCAGGGGACACACGGGTGACACAGCGGGGTGCAGGTGCCCTGGGGGACACGCAGGTGACACGGTGGGGTGCAGGCACCCTGGGGGACACGCGGGGGACATGGTGGGGTGCAGGCGCCCCAAGGGACACATGGGGGACCCCAGGGGACACGCAGGTGACACGGTGGGGTGCAGGCACCCTGGGGGACACGCAGGGGACCCCAGGGGACATGGCGGGGTGCAGGTGCCCCGGGGGACACACGAGGGACACAGGAGGGTCCAGGCGCCCCAGGGGACACACGGGGGACCCCAGGGGACATGCGGGTGACACGGCGGGGTGCAGACATCCTGGGGGACACACAGGGGACACAGCGGGGTCCAGGTGTCCTGGGGAACACGCGGGGGACCCCAGGGGACGCACGGGTGACACGACGGGGTGCAGGCACCCTGGGGGACACACAGGGGACATGGCGGGGTGCAGGCGCCCCAAGGGACACGCGGGGGACCCCAGGGGACACGCAGGTGACACGATGGGGTGCAGGCGCCCTGGGGGACACACAGGGGACATGGCGGGGTGCAGGCGCCCCAAGGGACACGCGGGGGACCCCAGGGGACACGCAGGTGACACGACAGGGCGCAGGCGCCCCGGGGGACACACAAGGGACACAGGAGGGTCCAGGCACCCCAGGGGACACACGGGGGACCCCAGGGGACACGCGGGTGACACGGCAGGGTGCAGGCGCCCCAAGGGACACACGGGGGACCCCAGGGGACACGGCAGGGTCCAGGCGCCCCAGGGAACATGCAGGGGACCCCAGGGGACACGCGGGTGACACGGCAGGGTCCAGGCGCCCGAAGGGACACATGGGGAACCCCAGGGCACACGGCAGGGTGCAGGCGCCCCAAGGGACACACGGGGAACCCCAGGGGACACGTGGGTGACACGGCAGGGTGCAGGCGCCCCAGGGACACACGGGGAACCCCAGGGGACACGCGGGTGACACGGCAGGGCGCAGGCGCCCCGGGGGACCCCGGGGGACACGCGGGGGACGCGCGCGGCGCACCTGGATGCCCGACACGGTGAAGTAGGGGATCTCGAAGCGCACGGCGATGGGCGGCCGCCCCTCGTCCTCGTGGCGCCGCACGCTCGGCAGCCCCAGGCGCGCGCGCAGCTCGTGCTCCCGGCCCCCCTGCGCCGGCGCCGTGAGCGCCGCGGGCCCCGGCGTCCGGGGGGGGGTCCCCGCCACCCCCTTCCCACCCGCCGTCACTCACCGGGAAGGACTTGATGCTCCACAGGACGACGTTCCGCTCGGGAAGGTACTTGGCGGAGCCGGCGCTCACGCGGAACTTGGGCGAGTCGGCGTCGCTGGGCACCGGCACCGCGATCTCCACCCCCGTGGCCACCGACTGCTTCTTGAACTGGCCCTTGGCCTGGGGGACAAGGGGGTGGCGCTGGGGGGATACGGGGGTGGCACAGGGGGACACGGGGGTGGCACAGGGGGACACGAGGGTGGTACAGGGGGACACGGGGGTGGTACAGGGGGACACGAGGGTGGCGCTGGCAGGGGGCGTGATGGGACAGGGGACGCGGAAGGGGCGCTGGGAGGACACGATGGAACAGAGGACATGGAGGTGGCACTGGGGGGAATATGATGGGACAGGGGACACAGAGGCAGCGCTGGGAGGACATGATGGGATGGGGGACACGGAGGTGGCACTGGGAGACACGATGGCACAGGGGGATGTGAAAGTGATGCTGGAGGGACACAATGGGATGGGGGGACACGTTGGTGGCTCTAGGGGACACAATGGGACAGGGGACACGCGGAGGTGGCGCTGGGGACACACCTTGACCAGGATCTCCACGCGGCTGTGTGAGAATTCCTCAATGACGGACTCGATCCAGATGAGCGGCTTCACCTTGGGACCAGGGAGAAGGGCTGTCCCCGTCCCCATCCCTATCCCTGTTCCCATCCCATCCCAATCCTCATCCCGTCCCTGTCCCTGTTCCGATCCCATCCCGTCCCTTTCCCCATCCCATCCCAACCATCATCCCGTCCTTGTCCCTGTCCCCATCCCATGCCCATCCCGTCCCTGTCCCCGTTCCCATCCCATCCCAATCCCCATCCTATCCCAATCCCCGTCCCCATCCCCACCCTGTTCCCATCCCATCCTATCCCATCCCCAACCCGTTCCCATCCCATCCCATTGACCCGTCCCATCCCGTCCCCATCCCACCCCAATCGTCATCCCGTCCCTGTCCCCATCCTATCCCTGTCTCCACCCCATCCCCAGCCCGTCCCCATCCCCATCCCATCGCCGTCCCATCCCTGTCCCCGTCCCCATCCCCACCCCGTTCCCATCCCCATCCCCATCCCATCGCCGTCCCATCCCTGTCCCCGTCCCCATCCCCACCCCGTTCCCATCCCATCCCAATCCCCGTCCCCATCCCGTCCCTGTCTCCATCCCAATCACCATCCCGTCCCCGTCCCCATCCCAACCCTGTCTCCACCCCATCCCCATCCCCATCCCATCGCCGTCCCATCCCTGTCCCCGTCCCCATCCCCACCCCGTTCCCATCCCCACCCCATTCCCATCCCATCCCAATCCCCATCCTATCCCAATCCCCATCCTATCCCAATCTCCATCCCCATCCCATCCCGTTCCCATCCCATCCCCATCCCCATCCCCATCCCCATCCCATCACCATTCCGTCCCTGTCCCCATCCCCACCCCGTCCCCATCTCCACCCCATTCCCGTCCCATCCCAATCCCCATCCTATCCCAATCTCCATCCCCATCCCATCCCGTTCCCATCCCCATCCTCATCCCCATCCCATCGCCATTCCGTCCCTGTCCCCATCCCCACCCCGTCCCCATCCCCACCCCATTCCCGTCCCATCCCAATCCCCATCCTATCCCAATCTCCATCCCCATCCCATCCCGTTCCCATCCCATCCCCATCCCATCCCGTTCCCATCCCCATCCCCATCCCCATCCCATCACCATTCCGTCCCTGTCCCCGTCCCCACCCCGTCCCCATCCCCACCCCATTCCCGTCCCATCCCAATCCCCATCCTATCCCAATCTCCATCCCCATCCCATCCCGTTCCCATCCCATCCCATCCCCATCCCCATCCCATCACCATTCCGTCCCTGTCCCCGTCCCCACCCCGTCCCCATCCCCACCCCATTCCCGTCCCATCCCAATCCCCATCCTATCCCAATCTCCATCCCCATCCCATCCCGTTCCCATCCCATCCCATCCCCATCCCCATCCCCATCCCCATCCCCATCCCATCACCATTCCGTCCCTGTCCCCGTCCCCACCCCGTCCCCATCCCCACCCCATTCCCATCCCATCCCAATCCCCATCCTATCCCAATCTCCATCCCATCCCATCCCGTTCCCATCCCCATCCCCATCCCCATCCCATTGCCATTCTGTCCCTGTCCCCATCCCCACCCCGTCCCAATCCCCACCCCGTCCCCATCCCCACCCCATTCCCGTCCCATCCCAATCCCCATCCTATCCCAATCTCCATCCCCATCCCATCCCGTTCCCATCCCATCCCATCCCCATCCCCATCCCATCACCATTCCGTCCCTGTCCCCATCCCCACCCCGTCCCCATCCCCACCCCATTCCCGTCCCATCCCAATCCCCATCCTATCCCAATCTCCATCCCCATCCCGTTCCCATCCCATCCCATCCCCATCCCCATCCCATCACCATTCCGTCCCTGTCCCCGTCCCCACCCCGTCCCCATCCCCACCCCATTCCCATCCCATCCCAATCCCCATCCTATCCCAATCTCCATCCCCATCCCATCCCGTTCCCATCCCATCCCCATCCCATCCCCATCCCCATCCCATCACCATTCCGTCCCTGTCCCCGTCCCCACCCCGTCCCCATCCCCACCCCATTCTCATCCCATCCCAATCCCCATCCTATCCCAATCTCCATCCCATCCCATCCCGTCCCCATCCCAATCCCCATCCCGGATCCCACCTGGGCGCTGAGGCGGTAGGCCATGAGCTCGAATTCCCCGTCGGGCGGCACGAAGGCGATGGTGCGCTCGCGCTCGAAGCGCGCCAGCCGCACGCACTGGTGGAACTTGACGTCCTCCAGCTCCACGGAGCTGCCCTTGCCCCCTGCGCGCGGAGGGGACGCGGCGCTGGGGACGGTGACGCGCGGGTGGCACCGTCCCGCCGCGCCGCTGTCGCCACTCACGGCCCGTGAGCTCCAAGAGGACGCGGTCGTTGAGGCCCAGGCGCAGCTCCGGCATTCCCGACAGGAAGACTTTGAGGCGGATGGAGCCCAGCACCTCGCTGAGCAGCACGGCGCCGCTGGCGCTCACCTGCGGCGTCACCAACGGTGGCCCCGTGTCCCCGACGGTGGCCCCGATGCCACAGCCCCGGCGCCGGCCCTACCAGCAGGTTCACGGACTCCACGACGTCGATGAAGACCTCGTTCTTCTTGTACTTGATGCCCTCGGAGCGCCAGGACACGGCGTTGGTGACCGTGGTGGGGACGCGTGAGCGGCCCGTGTCCAGCTTGTTGCCCTCCTGGGTGATGTACCTGGGGGACAGGGAGGTGACGAAGGTCCCGGCGTGTCCCCCCGTCCCCGTCCCCACTCACTCCTGCAGGATCTTGCTGTCCGTGGTCTGCGGGAAGCCGAAGTCCATGAGCTCGTCGAGCAGCTCGTAGATGATGACGAAGTTGTCGCGGACGCTCTCCTCCTCCAGCTCCTTGAAGTACTCGCAGAAAACCTGGCGCGGGGACAGCGGGAGGCTCCGATGTCCCCGTGTCCCCTCCCCGCCGCCCCCGTGTCCCCGTCTCACCTCGACCACCTTGTAGAGGAAGGCGAAGACCAGCGCGGCGTTGCCGTTCTTCCTGGTGACGGCCACCACTGGCACGTGGCTAAGGAAAAAGCGGCATCCGGAGGGCTCCCGGCATCCCGCGGCATTCCCGGCGCAAGGATACGGTAGAGGTTGGCGTGCTTGATCCAGAGGAAGTGGAGGTGGCCCCGGGCCAGCAGCGGCTCCGCGCCGCCCTCCTCCTCGCGCTGCAGCAGCAGCGCCATGAAGGCCTCGATGTCACCCGCGCTCACGTCCCCCTTGTAGTTGCGGCTGATCAGGGGCTGGGGGGGGGACACGCGGGGTGACACGGGGGTGCCGGGCGCTCCCCGGCCCCAGCCCGCCCAGACGCCTGGGCCCACCTTGCCCTTGAGGTCCAGGATGAAGACGGCGGAGGCCGACATGGCGCGGTGTGTCCCCCCCTCCCGCCCCGGCCCTTCCCGTGTCACCTGAGCCAGGTGAGCGGCGCCAGGTGAGCGCGGCCTTAAAGGGGCCGCGGCCCGCGCCCGGACGCCTGGGCCCGGGGCTCAGCGCTGCTCTGGGGGTTGAGCGGGTCCCGGACGCCTGGGCCCACATGGTGGCCCTGGGGGGCCCTGCAGCACTTGAGGGGAGCAATGGGGGCCTAAAAAGACACCCGGTGTCCCCGTGTCCCCCCACACCGTGTCCTCCACCCTGGGGGGGTCTGCGCGTGGCTCGGACGCCTGGGCCCCATTGCGGCGCTTGGGGGGGGGGGGGTTTCAGCTCATCCCCGGACGCCTGGGCCCCCCGCGCGCGGCCGGGAGGGGGCAGGGCAGCGCCCGGACGCCTGGGCCCCGCGAGGGGCGGGGCCGGAGCGGCGCCCCCCCCCCCGCCCTCGGCCATGGAGCGCAAGGAACCGGGCGGCGCTTACGGTACCGGGAGGGGAACGGGCCGGGGCGGGGGGGTGAACGGGGGGCAGGTCTTTGTCCGCGCCGCTGGGATCCGCATCCCTGCCCGGATCCCGTTCCCGGATGCTGCGGTCCCCATGGACCCGCATCCCTGCTAGGGCCCCCATGCCCAAACCCCTCCTGGAGGTCCCATTCCCAGACTCTCCTGCCGGGCTGATCCCTGCAGGATTCCAGCCCTCCTTGGGGATCCATTCGGATCCCTCCTGCCGGGAGCCGCTGCTCCGGCCTCCGGTGGGCACCATGTCCCAACCGGGCAAGCCAGGATCCAGGGATCCATCCCAGTGGTGCTGAGGCCCATTCGGCTCCTACTTCATTCCCTCCTCCAGCCTCTCCGGGCTCTGGGGCTCCGGATACGGGTGGGAACTGATCCCAGCACCCCCCTTGCCTGGGAATGGGCTGGATCCCGGGATGCTCCAGGCGCTGCGGTGGCACCCGGGACCCTCGGGATCCCCAGGATGGCTGCTGGGCTTCCCACTAGCGAATGGGAATGTGGCCCATTCCCAAGCCCCTTCCTTGCAGCAACGCCTTTTCCTCCCCTTGGGAAGCAGCTCCCAGAGAGGGGCTGCTCCAGGCCTGGTGCCGCGTGCCGGTGGGAATCGCGGCCGGCCCCGGCGGCGCCTGCCTGTTCCCGCCCCAGCGCGGTGTTTATTTACAGCCTAAAAATAGGGATGCGGCCGGGAAGGAGCTGCTCCATGTGGCCTATGGAACCGGGAACAAGCGGCTCTGTGTTTCCCAAATGGCTCCATGTATCCCATGAGACTGGGAACAAATGGCTCTGTGTGTCCCAAACTGCTCCGTGTGTCCCATGGGACTGGGAACAAGTGGCTCCGTGTTTCCCAAGTGGCTCCGTGTGTCCCATGGAACCTTGGAATGAGCAGCTCCCTGTGTCCCAAGCGGCTCCATGTGCCCCATAGGACTGGGAACAAGCGGATCCATGTGTTCCAAACACCTCCGTGTGTCCTCAACAGCTCTGTGTGTCCCATGGGACTGGGAATGAGAGGCTCTGTGCGTCCCGAACGTCTCCGTGTGTCCCATAGGACTGGGAACGAGCGGCTCCATGTGTCCCAGACGGCTCCGTGTGTCCTCAACAGCTCCGTGTGTCCGATGGGACCGGGAATGAGAGGCTTCGTGTGTCCCAAACAGCTCCATGTGCCCCATAGGACTGGGAACGAGCGGCTCTGTGTGTCCCGAGCGGCTCCATGTGTCCCATGGGACTGGGAACAAGCAGCTCCATGTGTCCCAAACAGCTCCGTGTGTCCGATGGGACCGGGAATGAGAGGCTTCATGTGTCCCGAATGTCTGTGTGTCCCATGGGACCCAGAACAAGCAGCTCCATGCGTCCCGAATGGCTCCATGTGTCCCATGGGACTGGGAACGAGCTGATCCATGTGTCCCAGATGGCTCCGTGTGTGTCCCATAGGGCCAGGCACATCCCAGTGCCACTCACGGGGCTGCCAGCTCCGGTGATTCCTGCCCAAATCCGCCTCCTGGCCTGGATCTCATCAGCAGAGTTAGTGCCCAGTTTCCCTTCCCAGGCTCCGGGCTAGGAGGAAGTGCCGGCCGGGGGGAAAATCCCTCGGAGCGGAGCGGGAGGAGGAGGAAGCGGCACCTGCTGCCGGGGCCTCTGTTTTTCCGGGCACTTGGCGGCGCCGCCGGGGCGGCGTCCGGGGCGGCGCGCTCGGCACGCCGGAATGTGCGTGAGCCGGCTCCGGCCGCACACTCCCGCTCCGGCGCCGCTCCGGTGACGGCGGCCCCGCTCCCGCCGGCATGGCCGGAGACTCGGAGCGTTACTACGGCAAGCACGGTAAGGCCGGCGGAGGCGCCGCTCCGGCTGCGTGGAACGCGTCCTCGGCGAGCTGCACGGAGAAGCCGGAACGACGGCTCGTTCCGGGGCGGCGTGGAGGAAATTTCGCTGGAAAAAAGAGCAGGAATGCAGGGGAAAAAACGAGAAAAAAAGGCAGAAAAAAGCAGAGAGGCGGCGCTGATCCCGGTGCCCCTTTCCGGCCAGGCATGGAGGGCGGCTCCGGGTGTGCCAGTGGTTAATGCGTAACCAGGGCGGCTGCAGTCCGGGAAACCCGGAGATAAGGAGCAGGAGAGGCCCTGGACAGGCAGAAAGTCTCTGGCTCGGGAGGCTGCAGCGTCCACTGCCTCTGGGAGTGGGATGCGCCGTAGGAAAACGCCGGCGGGTCCGTGAGAAAATGCTGGGGCTCCGTGGGAAAATGTCACCCATTCCACGGGAAACGCCGGGGTTCCGCGGGAGAACGCCGGGATTCTGCAGGAAAACGTCGGGGTTCCATGGGGAGACGGCACCGGCTCCGCAAACCCGGATCCACCCGGCCCAGGCTGGCCGTGCTCATTCCGGGAAGGCGGGCGCGGAGCTGGCCCCAATCCCACCCTAAAAATAAAGCGGGAGCACGGGTGGCTCTGGCTGCCCGGAGAGCTGGGATAGCCGGCAGTCCTGCTTTGGGATGGAGGAATCCACCAAAACGGGCGTTTTGGGGACTTTGGGAGCAGAACTGAAGTGTTTTTGGAGAGCGTTGCTTGGAGAACTCCATGGAAACTTTTTTCCAATCGGACAAGCGTCTCCACGCCTGGAAGCCGGAGGCATCGCGAGGAGGGGAGGACGACACTGGGGAACAATCCCCATATCCCGACGCCTCCGGGTCGCTCCGTTGCCTCCGGCAGCGGGTTGCCACCGGGATGAGCCGCGAGGATGGGAGGGAAAGGAGCCAGGAAGCGCTGGGAGCGTCCGGAGGCGCCCGGCCCGACCTGGCCCTCTCTGGCCGCTCCTTTTCCAAGCACCTTTTCCCTTTCCACAGGGACGCCGCACAAATATGACCCGACTTTCAAAGGTCCCATTTACGATCGGTAAGTGCCGGCTCCTGGGAGCGCCCGCGGAGCCGCAGCTCTGGCTCCGAGCCCCGGGAGCGCCCTCGGAGCAGCGGCTCCGGCTCCGAGCGCCGGGAGCGCCCTCGGAGCAGCGGCTCTGGCTCCGAGCCCCGGGAGCGCCCTCGGAGCAGCGGCTCCGGCTCCGAGCCCCGGGAGCGCCCTTGGAGCAGCGGCTCCGGCTCCGAGGCCGGCTCACGGTCCCGCTCCGCAGGGGCTGCACAGACATCGTCTGCTGCATCCTGCTGGTGGTTGCCATCGTGGGCTACGTGGTCGTGGGCGTCGTGGGTAGGTCCCGCTCTGCATCCCGCGTAAACGCATGGATTGGGAGCGGATATCGGGAGCCGCGATCCAAGCCGGTGTTTTCTGCTCCCAGCCTGGACGCATGGAGACCCACGGAAGGTGATTTACCCCACGGACAGCCGGGGCCAGTTCTGTGGCCAGCAGGGAACTTCCAATGCGTACGTGTCTCCGGCAATGGGAGCGCTGGGAAAACGGCTGGATAAGCCACGCATCCGCCTCTGGGGCTGCTCCGGGCCACCCTGGCTCGGCGGGATCCCGCTGACGCATCCGCGTGTTCGTCCATCCGTAGGAACAAGCCCTTCCTCTTCTACTTTGACATCGTCAAGTGCGCCAGCCCATTGGTGCTGCTGGAATTCCAGTGTCCGACCACGCAGGTATCCGGCTCTGCCGGGATCCCGGATGCGCTCCTGGTGTTGCGAGCGCTTTGTTTTCAGTGCAAGTCCAAGCGGTTCCCCGTGCATTTGGGAAGGGAAAAACAAAGGGAAGTGGGAAGGAAGGAAGCGGGACAAGGAGGACAGCAGGAAGAGGAGGGAAGCGGGAGAGGACGGAAATGGGGCAAAGAGGGAAGCGGGAAGAGGGGAGAAGTGGGAGAGGAGGGAAGAGGGATGAGGAGGGAACCCGTTGTTCCCACGCGGAGGTGGCTCCTGGAAGTGGGATGGGGCGGGGGGTTGGCGGCCTCGCTCCCACTCTGCTCCTGAGGCCGCTTCCAGATCTGCGTGAGCCAATGCCCGGATCGCTTCCTCACCCTGCTGACCGCCTATGGCTCCAGCGACATGGAATATTACCAGGACTTCTGCGTGCCGGGATTCAGCTACTCGCTCCAGGTGAGCGCTGGGAGCCCGACACCGGAATCGCCCCTGGCTGAGGATCCATCCTCATGCCGGCTGCTCCCCTCGCTTTTCCAGAGTCCCGTGGAGATTCTGAAGAACAAGGAGTGTCCAGCCATGCTCATTCCCAGCACGCCACGTAGGTCGCGGCGTTCTGTCGGAGTAGGGAAGCCGGGGCGGGAAGCAGAATCCCAGCTGGAGGCAGCTCCTTCCCGGGGCAGCCCATCGGGCCGGATTCCCCTTTTCTCCCTGTCCGATGGGCTCCCAACCAGGGGCTCCTCCATGCTGGCTCTGCGCCGGAGCGCTCCGGGTTCCGCATCCGCGCGGCCAACATTCCTTATCCATGCGGCGCAGTGGCTCGCCGGTGCCTGCCCGCTGTGCAGTCAAAGCAGGGCGTCATCATGGTGGGCAACGAGACGACCTACGACGACGGCACCGGGCAGCGCCGGAACGTCACGGAGCTGCTGGAAGGGGCCAAGTGAGTGGGGAAAACCGGGAAAACCGGGTGCCGGGCGCTGCTTCCTTGCTCGGACAGTTCCCGGTTTGGCCTTGTGCTCCGCTTTATCCTGGGATTGCTTCCCGTTCCCGCGCCAGGAAAGCCAACGTGGTCCTGGAAGCGAGGCAGCTGGCCATGAAGATCTTCGAGGACTACACGGTCTCCTGGTACTGGATAATCATGTGAGCAGAAGCCACCGGAATGTGCCGGCAAGCCGTGACGGTTCGGGGTGGCTCGGAGGGGGTCCGGATTCCCCTTTTCCTCCTTCTCCTCATTTTGGGAGGGAGGAGCCGTGAGGGAGCAGAGGAGGAAGCCGGCTCCGGTCCCCACGGGGAGGGATTCCATTGGGATTCCCTGCGGCATTCCGCCCCGTTCCGCTCCGCAGAGGCCTCGTGATCGCCATGCTGGCCAGCCTGCTCTTCATCGTGCTGCTGCGCTACCTGGCCGGCATCATGGTGTGGGTGATGATCGTCCTGGTGATCCTGGTGCTGGCCTACGGTGAGCGGCGGCCCCGGAGCGCGCGGGCGGCCCCTCCGGCGCGCGCCGCCCGGCGCCAACGCGGCCGCTCTCCGCAGGGATCTTCCACTGCTACCTGGAATACGCCAAGCTGAAGGGGGAGGCCGGCTCCGACGTCTCCCTGACGGACCTGGGCTTCCAGACGGATCTCCGCGTCTACCTGCACCTGCGGCAGACCTGGCTGGCCTTCAGTAAGTCCCCGGTGGCCCTGTCCCCAGCGAGGAGGATCCACGCGGTGGCTTTTCCGGCGGCGCCACCGGGGTGTCCCCTGCTCTCCTGCAGTGATCATCCTGTGCGTCGTGGAGGTGCTGATCGTGCTGCTGCTCATCTTCCTCCGCAAGCGCATCCTCATCGCCATCGCGCTCATCAAGGAGGCCAGCAGGTGCCGGGGCGCTCGGAGCGGCCGCGCGCTTCCCGGAGCGCTTCCCGGAGCGGCCGCGCGCTTCCCGGAGCGCTTCCCGGAGCGCTCACGCTCTCCCGCTTCCCCGCAGGGCCATCGGTCACATCATGACATCCCTGCTCTTCCCTCTCTGCACCTTCTTCCTGCTGTGCCTCTGCATCGCGTACTGGGCGAGCACCGCCGTGTATCCTCCCCACATACCCTCATCCAGGGCCATTCCCACTCCGGGACACTCCGGCTTCCACAGCTGCTTAAACACAAGGAAACAACGGGGAAAAAAGCTGTCCCAGAAAGGCAGCGTCGGCAGCTCCTACTCCGTTTTTCTCCCCAAACGGCATCTCCTTAACTGCCATTCCCTAGCTTCTTGGCGACCTCCAACGAGGCCGTCTACAAGGTGTTCAACGAGACGGCGTGCCCGTATTCCGGGCAGACCTGCATGCCCGAGGTGAGGAAGGGCTCCCGGGAAGCGGCGCTCCCTCTGCCGAGGCCGCCTGGTCCACGGTTTCCCCCGGGGCTGCCGCGCACTCCGCGTTTCGCCCCACCTGGCGCCTGCTCAGCCAAGCGTCGCGTCCCAAAGCGGGAGCCGACCTGACATTCCGGAAACGCGAGGCTCCGGGCTCGGAAAATCCTGCCCGCGGCCCTGAGCGCCTCTCCCCGCAGACGTTCAACACGAGCAACGTGACCAAGGCGTGCCCGGACGCCCAGTGCCTCTTCGCGTTCTACGGCGGCGAGAGCGCCTACCACAAGTACCTCATCGTCCTCCAGTTCTTCAACATCTTCATGCTCTTCTGGCTGGTCAACTTTGTCATCGCGCTGGGCCAGGTGACGCTCGCCGGCGCCTTCGCCTCCTACTACTGGGCCTTCAAGAAGCCCGATGACATCCCGGCGTTCCCGCTCTTCTCCGCCTTCGGACGGGCGCTCAGGTGGGCGGCTCCGGAGAGCCGGCGTTGCGGATAGGCGGTGTTTTCCGATGCTGACGCGGG
The DNA here is from genome assembly GCF_059628265.1 of Tinamus guttatus. Taxonomy (NCBI): domain Eukaryota; kingdom Metazoa; phylum Chordata; class Aves; order Tinamiformes; family Tinamidae; genus Tinamus; species Tinamus guttatus. Next base: position 43,503 of record NW_028288992.1, on the reverse strand, counting down.
CGGTCTCTGCGGGGCAGGTACCACACCGGCTCGCTGGCCTTCGGATCCCTCATCCTCGCCATCGTCCAAGTGATCCGGGTCATGCTGGAGTATCTGGACCACCGGCTGAAAGGTGCCTAAAGCGGAGCGGGTTGCGGAGCCGCTCTCCCATATTCCAGAGGCATCGAGCGGCTAATCCGGGGGAGTCAGTTCAGTGTTCAGGGAGGGATATTCCCCCTTGCCTGGTCATCTCCTCCAAGAGTTTTCCAGGGAAAAGCTCAAAGGTTCCGGCTTGGTGACTAACAGATTCCATGGAAGTGCCACCAAGTCTTGCTGCAGCTACGCGGTGCTGCAGAAGAGCATGGGGCTTTTCCCGGGAGCTCGGGAACGGGGCCGGCTTGGGAATACGCATGGGGAGGTGGCCGGGGATTCCTGCACTGTGTCCCCTCACCGGCGCCCGCGGTGTTTGTGCCCCAGCCGCAGAAAACAAGGTCGCCAAGTTCTTCCTGGGCTGCCTCAAGTGCTGCTTCTGGTGCCTGGAGAAATTCATCAAGTTCCTCAACAGAAACGCGTACATCATGGTACGATCCTGCGGGCCCGGCGCACCCGGAATGTTACCCACAGCGGGGGGGTCTCGGTTTCGCCTGGGGGTGAAACATTCCCTGGAAAATCTTGTCCTTGGCCCTGCGGCTTCAGCTCGGACCTTCTCAGGTGGGATCTGCCTCTCCTCCCTGCTCCTTCTTCTCCATCCCTGCAGATCGCCGTCTACGGCACCAACTTCTGCACGTCCGCCCGGAACGCCTTCTTCCTGCTCATGCGGAACATCATCAGGTGAGGCTCGGCTGCTGCTTCCTCCTCCTCTTCCTCCCATGCCGCTTGCTGACCCCAGGGCTCATCTCCCTTTGCTTTCCAGGGTGGCCGTTCTGGATAAAGTCACGGATTTCCTCTTGTTCCTGGGCAAACTGCTCATCGTGGGCAGCGTCGGTGAGCGGTCCAGGCGCAGCCTCCCCAGAACCTCCCACTGCGTCGCCCCGGCTTCGTTGGACACCTCCATCCCTGCATCCCTATCCCCCACCATCTCCTTCCGTCCTCTTTCCTCAGCAGCCCTGTTATTTTCCTTGTTTTCCTCCCTAGGGGTCCTGGCCTTCTTCTTTTTCACCCAGCGAATCAAGCTGGTTGAGGACACGGCCCCAACCCTCAACTACTACTGGGTGCCAATTCTGGTAAGCCGCGTCCTCGGCTTCGCCAGTTTGCCGGGGACAGGGGAATAGAGGCTCCTCCACGGGGAGGCTCCGGCTGCCGATTCCCGCTCCGGAAGGTGGCCCGGGCGCCTTCTCTTGCAGACGGTGATCGTGGGCTCCTATCTCATCGCGCACGGCTTCTTCAGCGTCTACGGCATGTGTGTGGACACGCTCTTCCTCTGCTTCTGTAAGTGTCACCGTCCCCCGCGCGCGCCGGCTCCGCGACGGCCTTCCCACTTCCCTGCTGCCACGGCCATGCACTTCCCGCCGCGGTCCGGACGTTTTCCTGTGGCTCCCGTAGCTTCCGCTTTGGGCTCCACCACCGTTTATTGCCGGATGTCTCTTTTTTTGGCTCAGCGTGCTGGGGGGGGGATCCGCCAGGACCGGGGCTTATTCCCAGTCCCGCTTCGGAGGAGCCGTGTGCTCCGTATCCGCATGCAAAACCGGCACCGAGGATCATTTTTGAGCCTAATGCGGTTTTGAGGGATGCAAGAACTAACCCTCCGGCTCTGTCTGCAGCTGCAACGTTTTATTTCCACTTCTGCCTCTCCGGCTCCTCCTCTCCCCTCTGCCTGCAAGCGGAAACCTGCAGCCTCGCGTTAGGCCTCCGCGATCGCTCCTCTCCGCTCCGGTGCTTTGGGCTTGGTGGTGGGATCTACCTGCGACTAATGGATTTTCCCTTTTCTCTCTCTTCCTTCTCCTTTTCTTTCCTCCTCGTGCCTCTGTCCTGTCCTCGCTGTGCCTTTTCCCGGCTCTCCCGCTGCTTTTTACCCTCCCCGCCGCGGCCTCCGGGGCTTGCGGAAAGGCGAAGACCTGGAGAGGAACGACGGATCCCCGGAGAGGCCCTACTACATGTCCCCCGAGCTGAGCGAGATCCTGCTGAAGGGCAGCCCCGATCCCAAGGGCAGCCAGGGATAGCGGCCCGGGATGGACAACGTGCCCAGCCCGGCTTCCTGCCCCTTTTTGAAGATTTTTGTACCCAAAACAGCGCTCCGGGTGCTGCCGCCGCGAGCCGAGGCTCCCTGCCCACACGCAGCTTTGTGTTGCTTTTAAGTAGAGATCTTTGTTCCTAATCCGCAGCCGTAAACAAAAAGGAAAGGCTGGGGGAGCCGGCGCCGCGCCGGGAGCCGCTCCCGACGGATTTGCTGACGGGATGCGTGGGAGCGACAGCCGGGAAAGCTGCCTGCCCCTGTGTGGCTCCCTCTCCCTCACCCTTCTGCCTACGGAAGGCCGGGAGCGGCTGGCGCTGAGCAGAGCGGCACGGGGAGCCGGGCTGCCCCACGCTCCGCCGATTTCCAGGTCATTCCTTAAGGGAAGGTGCTCTCCAAGAGAAAGCAGGAGCCTCCCTGGCGCCAGGCCCAAGCGGAGGCACCTTGAACAGGCGGCCGTCGCATCGGGGCGGATTACGGCATCTCCAGGGCGAGGGAAATCATGCAAAAAATGCCAATTATCACCTCTGCGCCGTGTGCTGAACGGTGCCAAATTCCGAGCAAGCTGCTTTACAGCCCAGTGCTGGGGGAGACCTTCTCCGTGCAGCGACGGATCCGCACCGTTTCCCTCCGGAGCGCGGGCTGGGATTCTCCTGCCCTTCTCTCTTTGCAGTGGAAGACCTGGAGCGCCACGACGGCTCCACGGAAAAGCCTTACTTCATGTCGCCAGGCCTGCAAAAGCTGCTGAAGAAACGCAACAAAGGTCACCCGGATGCATAGCCCCTTCCCGGCCTCCCCTTCCCGCTCCCGGAGCGGAGCCGCCTGGATCGCGTGCAGCACTAAGCGGAAACGTTGGGAACAGACCCCAAACCGTGGTCCCCGTCACCCATTTTCACCCGTAGCAGCTCCACGAGGCGGCGGAGAGAGGGGTTATTTGGAGGAGGTTTCGCTCCGTCCTCACATCGGATGTACGGCTTATTGCCAAGGATTCAGCAAATCCTTAAAAAAAGGCGGGAAGAAAGGGAAAATTACCAAATTCAGTTATCCTAGGTTTTTTTTAAAGCAGATGCCAAGCCCAACATGAAATTACCTCTTAGTGCTCAACTAAATCAAGGTGCTGCAGCGACCAGCAGGCAGATCCAACCCCCGGCAGCAAGGCCAACCTTTAGCATTTGCACCTTTTTGCCCCAAAATAGATTTTAGAGAAGTTGATTCGCACACAGGGAGCTCCGGGCAGTGGCAGGGCTGGCTTTCCACACTGCTTCAGGAGCCACTCGGGCTTTTACTGATCACGGGGTAGGAAATTTAGTTCTTTTGGGGGTCGTTAATTAACAGTCTCACCCTGCAGAGGAGCAGGGAGAGGAAACGACTGGGGAAGGGCTGAGATTTGCGCCCAAAATTTGGCAAAGGCTGAATGTCCATCCCAAGCGCATGTCCGGATGCAATCGGGAACGGACAGACAGACGGATGCTCCGGGTATCCCTTTCTAAAACAACCGGCAGCCAAGAAGCTTTTACCAATTCCCCCAGGAAAAAAGTAATCCTGTATTATGTGATTTTTTTTTTAATTGCAGTTTTGCGGTAAACGGCCCTGAACCGGCACGATGCTATTAGCTAATTGTGTCTAACAATGTGAAGGGTTTATGCCCCGCTCCCCGATGCTTGCTAAAGGAGTAATTTAGCCCCGTTAATTAACTTAAGGCAATTTTAAACGCGCCAAATGACTGAGCACCGTCGCCTTATGCTCCTAGATGCCACAGCAATCTGAACTTGCAGCTCAGTGCCCTTTTTCCAGTGGGAAAGTCCAGATCTTTGGCAGATTCCAGGAGAAAACAAGGAGATTTTTGAGGGAATGGAAGGAGGGTAGAGCAGCACCGTGCCAAGCACTCGGAAAAACCGGCGCTGGGGCCAGGAAGCAGCGTGGAGCTCTGCGCAGGTCTTCATTTTAATCCAGAATGTGCAAAAACTCCTACGTTTGCATGTGGTTAGCCACGCTGAAGAATATATTTAGCTTTTTATACCTATTTCCAGTAATCTTTAGGCCCCTGTAGTGTTTTTGTAAGACACAGGGAATGTTTTATATTTGAACTATTAAGTGTTTTGGGGGGTTTGTACATTTTTTTCCTAGTTGCTTCCCTGTAGTGTCAGTACGGCGCAGGCCTGGTGCTCCCCCCGTTAATCGCCACAGCCATTAGGGTGGATGGTGTCTCAGACCGGCGTTTGTGACCGATTTTTAAATATATTTGGTTTTGTTTGTCCACCAACACCCTTGGTTTAGTGTCTACCTTACCACTGTCTGGGTTTTAAGCTAATTTTTTTTTAATAATTACTCTTTTCTGCCTTGTTCTTTACTTTCGCCCTCGCAAACCGTGCGCACTCCCCTCTGTCCCCTGAGATCAGGCAGGGATGATCCCGCAGTGGCCAAGTGCCACTGCCGAGACCTGCGGGCCGGTGTCTGGAAACGCTCCTTCCTTTTCCGTAACGTATCCCATTAACTGCTCATCCTATGTCCCGGGGCGCCTATGCAAGCGCATTCCTCTCGCTGGGACGTACGTGTGTTTTCCCGATGTCGCACGCGGTCCTTGTATCCATGTCGCCATTCCGACCACCAATAAAGTGCCTATTTAGATCTCATTTTCCACGCAGCGATTCCTCCGGGTTTCCGACCTCGCAGCGAGTGCCTCATTGCGCTCCGGGCGCAGATCCACGTGGAGATGCCCGTTCCCTTGGTTTTAATTACCTGATCTGGTAAAAAAACGGAAAAGAGCATTTTCGGGTGAGCAACCATGCGGTATAAAACACGCCGCCGCTTCCTGCAAAGCAAGAAAAACCCAGGGTAGTCGGTTCCTGTTCAGCACCGCTCACTGAAAACGCAGCTTTTGTCCAAAACGTGTGTCAGCCCCGCTGCATTTCTCATGTCTCCTGCCCAACAGTGCGTGACAACGTGCACGTCACCGATACCGCCACTCCTTGCCCCCAAATAGACCATTGCATTTGCCTTGGCCCACACCACAACACAACCCCTTCGTATTCTCAGAGTTTGGGGCTTAGACACTTTATTTTTCTCAAACAGCCGTAAGATACAGCCTTAGGACCAAGGGGTAGAGCACACCCGACCATGAACCTACCAAGTTTCATAGGCTTTTCTCCTCAGGAGCTAATATTCATTAGGAAGGCTGTGATTATTTAGGTTTCATGACTGAGTTGAGCCAAAAGCCATTTTGGAGCTCGTTCCCTCCTGCATCTTAAGCCGGGGAGAAAATCACGGGCTCATTCTGCTTCTGACGGTGCCAGGGCAACTTCGAGGTGTTTAAATGGGGGTTGCTGGTCCCTTCCACATCCCTGCGGCGCCGCAAGGCGGGCGGCTCCGGGGCATCCCGGGCAGCTCCGTGGCATCCCGGCCGGCTCCGGGGCATCCCGGCCGGCTGGCACCCTCTGCCGCCGCACGCGCACATCGCAGGCCTCGCGCAGCCTCCGGAGGCTGCGATTCCCACGAGGAAACCTCGGGAAGCAGTCGGCAGGGAAGGAGATCTTGATGCCATGATCCCCTCTCTGCGTTCCCGGATCCACTCGGGGTGCTCCAATCCCCTTCCGGGCTCTGCAATCCCCCTCGGGGAGCCACGATCCCCTCAGGACACTGAGATCCTCCTCAGGGCTTCATGATTCCTGTCGGGGCTTCGCATCTTCCTCAGGATTTCACCATCTCCTTTGGGATCTCACGATATCCCTCAGCATCTCATGATCCCCCTCAGGATCTCACGATCCTCCTCGGGATCTCAGGATCCTCTTTGGGATTCCATGACCCCTTTTGGGATCTCACAATTCCCTTCGCAATCTCGCGATCCCTCTCAGGGCTTCGCCTTTTCCTCAGGATTTCACAATCTCCTTTGGGATCTCACGATATCCCTCAGGATCTCATGATCCCCTTCGGGATTTCACGATCCCCTTCGGGATCTCGCGATCCCCCTCAGGATTTCACAATCCCTCTCAGGACTTCGCATTTTCCTCAGTACTTCACAATCCCCTTCAGGATTTCACGATCCCCTTCAGGATCTCGCAATTCCCTTTGGGATTTCGTATCCCCCTCAGGGCTTCACATTTTCCTCAGCACTTCACAATCCCCCTCAAATGTTTCACAATCCCCTCAGGGTTTCACATTTTCCTCAGCGTTCCACGTTTCCCTCAGGGTATTCCTCAGGTTTTCCAATTTTTGCCAGGATTTTCCACAGCACTTCCCATTTTCCTTAGTGTTTCACGTTTCCCTCAGCGTCTCCCCTTTTCCTCAGGGTTTCCCTCAGCATTTCCCCTTTTCCTTAGGGTATTCCTCAGCATTTCACATTTTCCTTAGGGTTTCCCTCAGCATTTCCCCTTTCCCTCAGGGTTTCCCTCAGGATTTCACATTTTCCTTGGGGTTTTCCTCAGCGTTTCCCTCAGCATTTCAGATTTCCCTCAAAGTATTCCTCAGAATTTCCCCTTTCCCTCAGGGTATTCCTCAGGATTTCACATTTTTGTCAGGATTTTCCTCAGCGCTTCCCATTTTCCTCCGCATTTCATGTTTCCCTCACGCTTTTCTTCAGTATTTCCCCTTTTCCTCCGCGTTTCCCTCAGGATTTCACATTTTCCTCAGGGTATTCCTCAGGATTTCCCCTTTTCCTCAGCATTTCCCTCAGTGTCTCCCCTTTTCCTCAGGGTTTCCCTCAGCATTTCCCCTTTCCCTCAAGAGTATTCCTCAGGATTTCACATTTTTGTCAGGATTTTCCTCAGCGCTTCCCATTTTCCTCTGCATTCCACGTTTCCCTCACGCTTTTCCTCAGCGTTTCCCGTTTCCCTCAGCATTTCCCATTTCCCTCCACGTTTTCCTCAGGCTTTCCCTTAGCGTCTCCCCTTTTCCTCAGCGTTTCCCTCAGTGTCTCCCCTTTTCCTCAGAGTATTCCTCAGGATTTCACATTTTTATCAGGATTTTCCTCAGCGTTTCCCATTTTCCTCCGCATTTCCCATTTTCCTCCGCATTTCACGTTTCCCTCACGCTTTTCCTCAGCATTTCACATTTTCTTAAGTGTTTCTCTCAGCGTTTCCCCTTTTCCTCAGGGTATTCCTCAGTATTTCACCTTTTTGTCGGTGTTTCCCTCAGCGTTTCCCCTTTTCCTCAGCGTTTCCCTCAGCGTTTCCCCTTTCCCTCAGGATTTCACATTTTTGTCAGGATTTTCCTCAGCGCTTCCCATTTTCCTCCACATTCCACGTTTCCCTCACGCTTTCCCTCAGGATTTCCCGTTTTCCTCCGCGTTTCCCTCAGGATTTCCCCTTTCCCTCCGCGTTTCCCTCATGCTTTTCCTCAGGATTTCCCCTTTCCCTCCGCGTTTCCCTCACGCTTTTCCTCAGGATTTCCTGTTTTCCTCCGCGTTTCCCTCAGGATTTCCCCTTTCCCTCCGTGTTTCCCTCATGCTTTTCCTCAGGATTTCCCCTTTCCCTCCGCGTTTCCCTCACGCTTTTCCTCAGGATTTCCTGTTTTCCTCCGCGTTTCCCTCACGCTTTTCCTCAGGATTTCCTGTTTTCCTCCGCGTTTCCCTCAGGATTTCCCCTTTCCCTCCGTGTTTCCCTCATGCTTTTCCTCAGGATTTCCCCTTTCCCTCCGCGTTTCCCTCACGCTTTCCCTCAGGATTTCCCGTTTTCCTCCGCGTTTCCCTCAGGATTTCCCCTTTCCCTCCGTGTTTCCCTCATGCTTTTCCTCAGGATTTCCCCTTTCCCTCCGCGTTTCCCTCACGCTTTCCCTCAGGATTTCCCGTTTTCCTCCGCGTTTCCCTCAGGATTTCCCCTTTCCCTCCGCGTTTCCCTCATGCTTTTCCTCAGGATTTCCCATTTTCCTCCACGTTTCCCTCAGGATTTCCCCTTTCCCTCCGCGTTTCCCTCCTGCTTTTTCTCAGGATTTCCCCTTTCCCTCCGCATTTCCCTCAGGATTTCCCCTTTCCCTCCGCGTTTCCCTCATGCTTTTCCTCAGGATTTCCCCTTTTCCTCCGCGTTTCCCTCATGCTTTTTCTCAGGATTTCCCGTTCCCCTCCGTGTTTCCCTCATGCTTTCCCTCAGGATTTCCCCTTTCCCTCCGCGTTTCCCTCATGCTTTTCCTCAGGATTTCCCATTTTCCTCCGCGTTTTCCTCAGGATTTCCCCTTTCCCTCCGCGTTTCCCTCATGCTTTTCCTCAGGATTTCCCCGTTTCCCTCATGCTTTTCCTCAGGATTTCCCCTTTTCCTCCGCGTTTCCCTCAGGATTTCCCCTTTCCCTCCGTGTTTCCCTCACGCTTTCCCTCAGGATTTCCCGTTTTCCTCCGCGTTTCCCTCAGGATTTCCCCTTTCCCTCCGCGTTTCCCTCATGCTTTTCCTCAGGATTTCCCCTTTCCCTCCGCGTTTCCCTCAGGATTTCCCCTTTCCCTCCTTCTCAGGATTTCCCGTTTTCCTCAGCGTTTCCCTCAGGATTTCCCCTTTCCCTCCGTGTTTCCCTCATGCTTTTCCTCAGGATTTCCCGTTTTCCTCCGCGTTTCCCTCAGGATTTCCCCTTTCCCTCCGCGTTTCCCTCATGCTTTTCCTCAGGATTTCCCCTTTCCCTCCGCGTTTCCCTCAGGATTTCCCCTTTCCCTCCGCGTTTCCCTCATGCTTTCCCTCAGGATTTCCCCTTTCCCTCCGCGTTTCCCTCAGGATTTCCCCTTTCCCTCCGCGTTTCCCTCATGCTTTCCCTCAGGATTTCCCGTTTTCCTCCGCGTTTCCCTCAGGATTTCCCCTTTCCCTCCGAGTTTCCCTCATGCTTTCCCTCAGGATTTCCCGTTTTCCTCCGCGTTTCCCTCCGCGTTTCCCCGGGCCGCGCTCCCGCGCTCCCCCCGCCCCCCCGCGCCTGCGCACTCCCGCTCCGTTGCGCGCGCCGGGGCGGGGCGGGGCGGAGCGCGTCGGCGCCGCCGCGACGTCACCCCCCCCCCCCGCCGCGCGCACCCCCCCCCCCTCCGCCGCCTCCCTCCCCCGGTGGTGGCGGCGGCGGCGGCGGCTCCGCCCCCCGCGCTGCAGTCGCCGCCGATCCGCGCCGCGCTCCGCTCCGCTCCGCACGGGGCCCCGGCCCCGCGGGCAGGCCCGGCCCGGTAAGACCCGCGCGGACCCCCCCCCCCCCCCGCGGCGAAACCCTCCTCCATTTCCCCTCTGTGGCGGCGCGGGCGGCGGGGGGGCCGGGCGGTGAGGCGGGACGGGGGGCGGCGCTGCGCGGCCGCCCGGGCCCGTCCCTGCGGTGATGTCGTTGTGGGGGGGGGCGACACGATGTGGAGGGGGGGGGGACGCAATGGGGGGGGGGTCTCCCTTTGCTGCCCCCCCGCTTTTCCCGGTGTCTCCCGCCGCGCGCGCGCGCGGCCCCATTGTGCTGTGGAGACACAAAATGGCGGCGGGCGCCGTTGGGCCGCGGGCGAGTGAGGGGGGAAAACGGGGCGGCGGGGGGGGGGGGGGCACACACCGACCCCCCCCTTCCCCCCCCCGCCGCCTCCCCCCGCCCCCCCCCCGCGCCCCCTCCCCTCACGCTCCGTGGGAGGGGGGTCTCGCTCGCCCCCCCCCCAAACCGCCCCCCCCCCCGCTTTGTTCTCCCGCTTGCAAATGGCGGCAGCGCCTCGTTGGGGGGGGGGGCGCCCCCATTCCCCCCCCCCCATTTATATTTGGGGTGACCTCGGTGTTTATGTGGGGAGGGGGCAGGGACCTGCCCCCCCCCCCTTCCCTTTCCCAACGGGGGGGCTGCCCTTTTTCCCTCCCCTTGGGTGCATTTTGGGGTGTTTATATGGGGGGGGCACTTAAATAAGGCGGCTTCACCCCCTTGGGTGTCCAAATGTGCCTGTGTGGACCCCCCCCAATCCCAATCTTTTTCCCAATCTTACCCCCTTTCCCCCAGTTTATCCTTCAAGATTTGTTTCATTTTTGGGTCAATTCACCCCAAATCCAGCTCCTCTCGCCCTCCCCAACCCCCTCCCTCTGGATTCATCCCGTTATATTTGTTGGATTCTGGATGGTTCAGGGCAGCGGAGTCGCTGCCGCTGCTTTTGTTTCCCCTCGCGCGAGTTATTCGAGTCGTTTTTCTGTGTGTTTATCACTTATTTTAAAGGTGGATGGGGCCCCCGTCAGCGCCCATAGACCCCAGAGGAATCGCCAAAATGCCTGAATCCCAGCAAAAACGCAGGCTTAAGGTTTTTCCAGCCCCAGCCGCTCGAGCCTCCCTGTGCAGGTGTGAGTGCTGCAAAGCCACAGGGGCAAGAAACACCAAAATCAGTATTTCTTGCTTAAAATCGAGCCATATTCTGAAACCTCAGCCACGCACGCTGCTCAGTGTGCATTAAACTTTGCCCTTATCTAGGGCTTCGTTATTGAAGAAATTTCACCCCGTAGTATTTTTACTCCAATTTTGCCACCCACTCCCCAACGTGAGACTGTCTGTCGGGTTATGTTGGAATACTAAAATCCAGCGAAAGTTGCTGAAATCCCTCTTTGTGGTAGAATTCACAGCGGAAAATCAGAGCAGGCAAGTCTTAAAACAGGGCTTGATTTACCCAATCTTTTATCTTTCCCCCCCAATTTTTAACCGCAGTCAGCTTGACGAGCGGCGACAGGAATTGGGCATAATTCATGTTTTTAACTTGTTTTGTGGCTCTTTTTTCCGAAGAGACCCGAATCCGGCGGTGCCGCTCCTGGGTTCCCATGAGAAATGAGCACCAGGGATTTCCAGAGGAAAGGGAATGTTTGGAAGCAGGAATCCCACTCACTCACTGGGCTCTTGTTGTGTTTCCCAACACCAATTAGCACCCACTAATTTGGATTTTGGCTGCTTCCTTACCTTGCTTGGCGGGAACTGAGGATGTTCAGTGCTCAATATATATCTTTACGTTGCAACACGTGCTTTGTGGATCCTTGTGGATACCTTGGGAATAATTCTCCCTGGTTAGCGGACACTGACATGTGGGTTTAATTACGATTAAATCCATTTAAGTCCGCCCGGTTCCTCACAATGGGAAAGTCATCCTGTACCTAGCAGTTTGCCAGATTGGCATCGGAGGGATTTCTGTGCTCTGGAAATCCGTGTGGAAAATATCCCTATTCTTCAAAAATATTCCTCAGTGCCTGGGGGAAATGAACTTCCCAATTTCATCCCCGTTTGTATCCATAAATCCATGAGCCTGAGATCTGTTTGTAAAACACCTGGCACAGGGGGGTCCTGATTTCCAGACCTGTCTGGAATTTTAGCCCAGCTAATAGTTAAAACACTATTATTGTAATAAAACACCCAGGATTCGGACAATTAATTGCTTGTTCTTTATCATTATCTGGCATATTGAGCACTTGCATTTGTTTAAGATGCAGGAGGCTGTATTTGCATCCTCTATAATGATGCAAGTGTAAAACATTCATTACCTTTCAGTTATATTTTCTATTTGCAAGCTCTATATTAATTAGCCATCAGCCTGGGAACCAGTAAAACGAGTGGCGTGTGGTTTTCACGGGGAAAAAGCAAATTTCAGCCCAGTTTCGCTTTGAACGGATGGATTTCCATAGAAGTGGGATTTGTTAACGAGGGCTTCATTAATTGAGACGCAATTGGCTTTTTCTGGCCGTTTTCTCTATGTGTCTTAGTGATGGCAACCTGCACATATAAGTGATCATAAAACAAAGTGAAATAACTTGGCAAAACCCGATTTGAAGCGAAGGAGAAGCCGTTGGTAGAGATGCCAACAATCCCAATCTCCGGGTGAATCCTTGTGCTGTGCCGGGGCTCTCCGTTGGCCTCGGAAGTTCGGAAGCGGCACGTGGCAATTCCCGGAGTTGCCGAGAAACACGAGGGATTTGCGGGAATCCGGGGGCCGTGTCGGAGACGGGCGCTCTGGAGGTGCAGCCCAATTAACGGGCGCTAATCAAGCGCCTCCCGGTTCTTATCGCAGCCGCATAGTTTCCGATGGATGCTCCAGATTAGAGGAGCGAATCCCAGCGGGATGATGTTTTGAACTCCTTGCCAGGAGCCTCCTTGTGTCCAAGGGCGATCCCAGGGAGCCTCCTTATCCCGCAGAGCCTCAGCCGGGCCTCGAGGACACGACTTTGGAAAGGCTGGAAGAACGGGAGCAAAGTGCTTGAACCGGGACAAAAAAGACCTTAACCCTTCCAGGCACAGCCGCACCAGCCGCGTTCCGAAACAGGCAGTGGGGATTTGGGCTTAATTTTAGCAATTCCCTTCAATTTGAGGACTTTGGGAGCAACTCGCGTGCAGATTTGCTAGCATAAGATGATGCAGTTTCCTCCTGATAAAATATGTGCTAAAATAAGCAAAGAGAATTTATGAATTTATGATATCCTGATGATAATGGAAATGCAGCTTGGCCACTTTGGGGCCATAAAATGAATTTGGGGTGAAAATCCATATTCGGCCACCAGCCTTTCACGAGGAGCAGCAGTGAGCACAGGAAAAGGGGTTGCCTTGGTAACCAGGTGATACAAATCTGGGTCTTTACCTGCAATTAATTAGCTTGGATACAAATCACATCAAAAACAGGTCGTTTTCCATGCAAACTGTTTCCCCGTGCATCGGGGGATGCTTTCATCTTAATTACAAGCTCTTTTGGAAATAAGAGAGCACACTTTGCAAAAAAAAGAGCATTTTTAATGGGAAAGCCGAAGGAGGAGCCGAAATAACATCCCTGAGGCCAACATGAGCGAGGAGGGAAGCGGAGTGGTCGGGAACAGCCGGACGTTTTGCCGGAGGTTCCAAGCGCTGCTCTTGGTGCAGGCTGCTCTGCCCGTTTTATGCCATAAAACGGGTTTTAGTCATCGCCGTGGGCACTCTGTGAGTCTGCAGAACGTTGGTCTTGGAGAAGAAAACTTGATTTTCAGGAGGAGCTGATAAAACTTCAATTTCTTACCCGTTCTGGTTGCTAATATCCGTGATTTCTGTTATTGCAGCAAGCAGGCTGCGGGGACCGTGCGGACCCTCCACTAAAGCGCTGCTGACCAGTTCTCTGCTCTTCCCAGATTCCAGAAAATTGCGGAACCAGCACCGTCATCCCGGCAGAAGCGTCCGAATAAGTTCCTGGGGAAAACTGGGACAGACACCCGAAGGCAAACATGGTAAGGGGGTGGATTTTGGGGGTTTAAAGGATGAATTTGGGTTCGGCGCGTCGCTGATCCGCGTCCCTTGCAGCGGCCCATGCGCATCTTCGTGAACGACGACCGCCACGTGATGGCCAAGCACTCGGCCGTCTACCCGACCCAAGAGGAGCTGGAGGCCGTTCAGAACATGGTGTCCCACACGGAGCGCGCGCTCAAAGCCGTGTCCGACTGGATCGACGAGCAGGAAAAGGTCGGCGGGGAGCAGCCGGAGCAAGAGACCATGGAGGCAGCCGCGGAAGAGGAGAACAAAGAAGGAGGGTGAGGAACGAGGCGAAACGGGCGTTTTTAAGGGGGAGTAACAGCACAACCTCACTTGGATCAGTAGGAATTTACTCTGAGGTTGCAGAGGTGCTCACCACACTACGGAACAGCGGAATTGATAGGAGAGGGGTTGGCAACCTGGGCCTGCAGCAGTTTTTAAGCAGAGGGGAGTCCCGTTTCATCCGTAATCTCCGCTGTGCATCCTTTGGCTTCCGCCTGTAGGGAATTCCTTGTTTTTTTAAGCCATCACGGTCGTTCCCCGTGTGTCCGCAGGGATCAGAAGGCCACGGAGCAGCTGACGAGGACCCTGCGCGGGGTCATGCGCGTGGGGCTGGTGGCCAAAGGCCTCTTGCTGAAGGGCGACCTGGACCTTGAGCTAGTTCTCCTGTGCAAAGACAAGCCCACGGCGGATCTCCTGGAGAAAGTGGCTGACAACCTCGGGGTACAGCTTGCTGTGAGTAAAACCTTCCCAATTTCTGCACGTTATGGGGAAGAATCTATTTCGAATGGATAAAAGGGCATTTGGCAGCACTTTGTGATGCGTTATTTTGTCTTACGAAAATAATTCCATCAACGTCCCTCATCGTTTTGGCATTACCTTGTAAACAAACATCTTAATAACTGCAATCTTACAGACCTTGCTCTTTTTTTGGCAGGGTGGGGAGGATAGTGGAGCTCTAAGCAATGAATTAATCGCTCACTGGTGAAATTATATTGCAGGCTATTACAGAAGACAAATACGAAATAATCCAGTCAGTTGGTGATGCTGCAATTATAATTAAAAACACAAAAGAGCCTTCGTTGACACTGACCATCCATTTGACGTCGCCTGTTGTCAGGGAGGAAATGGAGAAACAGTTAGCTGGAGGTATGGACGACTGAAAAAGCCAACAGTCGGTCTGGAAAGTTGTACTTTTCTGTTGCTAATTCACTGTTAAACCATGCTATTCAATTTCAACCAAAGTAGCAGCAATTATTTTCATGCCAATTCAAGATTTCGTAGCGCACCAGCTCCATGAAATCACCATTATGGTTTATTCGGACTGAACTTTTGAAATTGAGTAGCACTTTTCAAATGGTATTTTGCTCTTTTTTTTTCAGTTTCATTTTTACTCGGACCTTTAGTTCACTAATACGTAATATCGTTGAATTAATCTCGTTTTGTACCTAGCCATGTAAGCGGCCTGCGCCATACATGAGAGTGTAAGCATATACATTTTGAACGTGTTGAAGGCTTCTCGTTAAATGCCTTGCATGTACCTGAGATTGGATGTTCTGCAGTTTGTGTTGCAGCAAGAATGAGACGTGCTCTGGGTCTCCTCCACGGGCCGTTTCAGCGGCCAAAGCTCAGAATCCCAGCACGCCATGCAGAGTTTTGGATAAAGTTAGCAGTCGATCCTCACGTTGCTTTTGGAACCAAAATTCGCTTTTTTTCCACGTGTCTCTCGCACACGGCGCCCATTCGCGGCGCTCGCACGTTTGCTCCGTTAGCCTTATCTAAAACCCTGGTCTTGGGAAACTCGCCGCTTCCTCCGACCTTTCCTTCAGTTTTGCTGCAGCACAGACTGGAAAATACTGTTGTGCTCTCTTGCCTGTCTATGGTTTTGATATCTGACCTCGTCTACCAAGCCTTCTAGTTTGTCAATTTTAGGGACGCTGGACCTTTGACCAACAGGCCGCTCTCTGTCACGGTTGGGGCCGGGGCAGCCAAGCCTTGAGGGCACAGGGGGTTCCCTTGGTGGCAGCCGCGCTCCGAGCGCGGCCGGGGGATTGAGCCCAAATTGCCGCTCGCTCCCGATCCGGCCCGCCTGGCGCTCTGCGACCTCACGGAAGCGCTGAAGGATTCCTGTCCTCTCCCAGGCAGCCTTTGTCCCCCTGTCCCCCTCGCAAAACGCTCGGCTCTTTTCCCCGATCGTTCCATCACGGTTGAAATTTCCGAGCGACGCCAATATCCGGGCGAAGTTCCCTTGCAGGGAACGGCTGCAGCCCGTGGTCTCTTGGGAGCCTCCGCTGCCCTTTAGGAAGCTGCCTCATCCCCTCTCCAGCTGACAGAACCCCCTTGGTCAAACTGTGCCTTGTCTTCTTATTCCATCCACGAATAGAAACGCTATCAGTCACCGACTCCCCGGACGTTCTGGACAGGCAGAAATGCCTTGCTGCCTTGGCGTCACTCCGACACGCCAAGTGGTTCCAGGTTTGCATTTTGCTCTTATATTTGTCTTTAAGTAGAACATTCGTAAACTCTTTAACTGGCCTTTTTTTTTATTATTATTATTTAAAATACCTTAAAGTTGGACGATAGTTAGACGTGCTGAACTTAGCGTCTGTCGACGGTACAGTTGCTAAAGAAGCACTTAAGTGGATTTAATGTTCAGAAGGGACCTTTTTAATGAGTAGATGCCTAGCTGCTGCTTTGTGTTAAGAGTAATGTTGCCTTTATACACGACCATTAAAGCTCTAAAGTTGTCATGTCGACTATTGTTTACCCTTGACAAAGTAGCACCGCAAAAGTTAATGTCTGCAAAAAGCACAGTTTGGGGGTTTTTATTGAATTTCCTTCTGCTTTTGATTCCTCTCCTAGGCCAGGGCTAACGGGCTGAAGTCGTGTGTCATAGTGATCCGGGTTCTGAGAGACCTGTGTACTCGGGTCCCCACTTGGGCGCCGCTCCGAGGATGGGTAATTCCTTTCTTTTCCTCCTTCCATCCCGCTTCTCCAAATCCTCGTGCAGCTCAAAGCTGGCGAGCGTTCCCGCTTGACAAATCGGTTTTTTATAATGCTAAAACAGAGCTTTTAGCCATGAAAAACACATCGGAGCTCTGCAGCGTGCGCCGTTCGAGGAACGTGCGGCCGTCCTTGCTCCCTCCGTGTCCATTCGCTTTCCTCACTTTCCCCAAATCTCTTTCAGCCTCTAGAGCTGCTGTGTGAAAAATCTATCGGCACCGCAAACAGACCCATGGGAGCCGGCGAGGCCCTGAGGAGGGTCCTCGAGTGCCTCGCGTCGGGAATCGTGATGCCAGGTTAGGTGCTTCTCTGCATTTCCATTTCAAAGCGAAGCGCACATGAAACGGGCTGGAAGCTTTGCCTAGTGTTTGAGACATCTCTTGTTAAACGCGTGGACAACCTAGATGCAACACTCGGGGAAAAAAATAATCCCCTGATGTATATGGGTGCCACCGTAGCTCGCTATTCTTTAGGGCACATGTGTTCAAAGCTATGGACCCATGATGTTAAACCCTGTAGAGAGAGGTACCAGTTCCTTGCAAGTGTAACATTGCCTCTCGCAGCGCTTGTGACCAGTTTCACTTATAATTGTACATGTAAAATAACCCCGACGAGTCTCAGAGTGTTGGACAGTGGATGGATCATGTCAATCGGTGTTCTTCGAGAGATGAGTGTTGATTGATGCCAAGGGAATACTTAGTTTAGTTTCTTTAGAAACACCAGGATAATTCTCTGCATATCTTCCTTGTTTCCTGCCTTCAGATGGTTCTGGTATTTATGATCCTTGTGAAAAAGAAGCCACTGATGCTATTGGGCATCTAGACAGACAACAAAGGGAAGATATCACACAGAGTGCTCAGGTATAGTTTTGACTACAGATGTTACAAAAACTTAATCAGTTCAACTGACTCTGAACTTCCGTATTGGTTAATGGTAGCATAGTAACCTCGCAGAGGTTGGTGTTAACTTTTTTAATACCTAGTCAAGTAAAGCAATACAAATGGGTCCCACACCAATAAGGAATTTGTAGCTCGGCCAACCAGAAGCAAAGTATCAGGTTTTAAATAGTGACTTGACTACCATGACCCGTATTTTGGCTTGAACTTGCAAAAATTCCAAGGAGAGTCCTATTTAAACGGCTGAGGAGTCCTGTGTAGGGGTGGGCAGAAGGTTCCTGTCTGAAACTGCAGGGAACAGATGAGTGGAGCAGCGTGTGCGTCCCGGTAACACGTGTCCAATCTTTCTAGCATGCTCTGAGACTTGCTGCTTTTGGCCAGCTTCACAAGGTCTTGGGGATGGATCCCCTCCCTTCCAAAATGCCCAAGAAACCAAAGAACGAAAACCCCGTTGACTACACTGGTAGGTACTAGGAAATAATCGCGTGTTTTAAGGCTGTTTTGTTCCTGGAAACTGGAATTCTTAGCTCTTCTGTCACAATTTTACAGTCCAGATTCCTCCCAGTACCACATATGCTGTTACCCCAATGAAGCGTCCTATGGAGGAGGATGGAGAGGAGAAATCTCCCAGCAAAAAGAAAAAGAAGATTCAGAAAAAAGGTATTGAGTTAACGAGAGGTAGGTACCGACGGCTCCCGGAAGGCTGTTTTTAGGTTAAGCTGGGAGGGTGGTCACAACCAAAACTCTTGGGAGTGTTTGATGTTGAGTGATGTCTAAATATGAGTTGTAGGACATGCAAGCTCTAAGTAAATTAATTAATTACCGCTGTATGGGCTTATTTGGTATAACTTTTAAACTTTCATGAGAACAAAAATGATGGATAACTTGCTGTCTATGATCAGCTTTTCTTCTCGAGACATTGCAAACATCTGAAAACTTGTGGTTTTTTTCTCTTCAGAGGAAAAACTTGAACCTCCCCAGGCCATGAATGCACTGATGAAACTAAACCAGCTCAAACCTGGGCTCCAGTACAAACTCGTGTCTCAGACTGGCCCTGTCCATGCCCCTATTTTTACGATGTCTGTGGAAATCGATGGCAGCACGTTTGAGGCCTCAGGACCTTCCAAAAAGACAGCCAAATTGCACGTGGCGGTGAAGGTGAGGACTGTCCCTGGAAAACACAGCCAAAGGGCTCTGGAAAACAGGCAGGCTGTTTCCTAAGGATAATTCTGACCTCTTAAACCTGAAAAGGGCCACCTGAAAGCCCCTTGTTGTGAAAGTCACAGTTATTTTGTACGAGAAATGCATAAATCCTTCAGCGTGGACCAGGTCACATCCAGGAGAGAAGTTAAATATCCAGACAAAATAATCTGGACGTGAAGCACAAAGCAGGGTGCCTGGGACTTAGCTCTTGAAGTGCCCACGGGATTTGGGAAAGGGGGGAAAAAGTCGGATGAATAATCCCAGCAGAATGTTAACATAATACCCTAACAAAACAAATAGCGATTCGTTGAAATATTTCCAATATTTACCCCCAAATGTGTGGGAGAAGGGGCAGGTCTCAGGTCAGTGCTCTCCAGTAATCCCTTTTCCTCCTCCCCGCTCCAGGTGTTGCAAGATATGGGCTTGCCCACGGGAGTGGAGGGCAAAGAGTCCGTGAAGGGGGATGAATCGGCGGAGGAAACGGAACAGAAACCGGTTGTTGTCGCTCCTCCTCCCGTAGTGGAAACTGTCTCCACACCTAGTGCTGCTTCTCCTCCCTCGGATCAAACCTCAGAGGTGAGCGGGCTCTCGGGAGGTCCCTGAGAGCCTCTAGGAGAAAATGAGGTTGAAAACTTCTTTTTAAGGACTTTTTAACATACTGAAAACGTCCAGCCCGAGTCTACACATAAAATAACAGCAATTTTCAGTCACTGTAATGATAAATTTTAAGGTATAAGATTATTGTCCGAGTTGATCCTAGCGCAAGTGTCCTGTTTTAAGATATTTTTCATCCGTACAAAGTTCATATTTTGGGAGTACCTTCCCATCCGGTAGGTTTTCCCTGGAGCTTCATGAGCTCCTCTCCTCTTCCAGAATGTGAAGCAACAGGGACCAATCCTGACGAAACACGGCAAGAATCCGGTCATGGAGCTCAACGAGAAGCGGCGCGGGCTGAAATACGAACTCATCTCCGAAACGGGCGGCAGTCACGACAAG
Organism: Tinamus guttatus; assembly: GCF_059628265.1. Classification (NCBI taxonomy): domain Eukaryota; kingdom Metazoa; phylum Chordata; class Aves; order Tinamiformes; family Tinamidae; genus Tinamus; species Tinamus guttatus. Next base: position 24,117 of record NW_028288992.1, on the reverse strand, counting down.
CGCTTTGTCATGGAGGTGAGGGCATTCCAGGCATCCCAGCTCCCATACCTGCAGCCTTACGCTCCTCATTTTCCCAGATTCCTACCGGGATTGTCCGTAAAACACCTATAAACGCGGTCGGCCACGTCGAGCGCGTTCACAAGGGGGAGCCTCTGCCCTTCGCGTTCACGTGTGACGCTTTAATCCCTTTCAAAGGTGGAGGTTGACGGGCAGAAATTCCAAGGAGCCGGTTCGAATAAAAAGGTGGCCAAAGCCTACGCTGCCCTGGCTGCCCTGGAGAAGCTGTTTCCCGATGCCCCCGTTGCCATTGAGCAAAACAAGAAGAAAAGAGCCCCCGTGCCTGCCAGGGGAGGACCCAAGTTTGCAGTAAAAGTAAGTGAACTCCCTGTTCCGTGATGTAGCTCGTGATCCTATGGGAAAATTGCAAGCCTGCTTTTGGGGAAGAGGAATAAGGCAGAATCTGCTAAGAGCATCCGACCAGGGGGCCTTAAATCCCGACCAGGGGGCCTTAAATCCCGACCAGGGGGCCTTAAATCCCGACCAGGGGGCCTTAAATCCCGACCAGGGGGCCTTAAATCCCGACCAGGGGGCCTTAAATCCCGACCAGGGGGCCTTAAATCCCGACCAGGGGGCCTTAAATCCCGACCAGGGGGCCTTAAATCCCGACCAGGGGGCCTTAAATCCGACTAGCAAGTCATAAATAACCTCCCAGACAGTGCTCTGGCATCCAGGAAGTTTTGCAGGTGTTTTTTCTGCAGCCCATTTCCTGGAGATTACTGCAAACCCGATATCACCCTCTCCGTCTCTTCCTTGGCCCCGTTCCCTTCCAACGGGTATCGGAACGCGCGGCGTTCCGGCGGGATTTTGCAAGGCCCTGTTTTCGCCGGGGCCGCGTGGCGAAACCCTGCGTGTTTTGTAACGAGTCTCTCTTCCTCCAACAGCACAACCCGGGATTCGGGATGGGAGGCCCCATGCACAACGAGGTCCCCCCGCCGCCCAACATGCGAGGCCGCGGCCGGGGCGGCAACATGCGGGGCCGGGGCCGAGGCCGGGGCGGCTTCGGGGGCAACCACGGCGGCTACATGAATGCAGGTGAGCGGCCGCGCGCGCTTCGGGCCTCCTCCTCCCCGTAAAACCAGCCAAAAACACCCCCCGCGCCCCAAAATTCACCCGCCTCCTCCAGCATTTCGTAGCCTCGCAGAAAACAAAGGATTTTGTGCCTCTATTCCCTGGCATCTAATGATTTTATTCCCATTTAGGTGCTGGATATGGAAACTATGGGTACGGAGGAAATTCCGCGACGGCAGGCTATAGTAAGTTTCCATTTTTACATTTTCGAAGCACATCAATCTGGGGGTATAAAACTCAGCCTGGGGCAGCATACGATGATATGCTGGTGCCGAAGCCATCCTAAGGGGTGCTCCCGAATTTCCCGAATTGAGGAATACTGAAAGATGGCTTGCGTAGACGCTTAAAAGTCAAACCCGGGCGACTTCTTCCGCAAAAAACTGTTGAAATATTTTAAATTTCTCTGCTTTAAGCCATGTGAAGCTATCGGCCACACTTGTGAATCAGATTTGCCTGAAAATACCCAGCGATTGGTCTTGAGAAGAAGCCTTCATTGGGGAGTGACAGGAGCAGAGAAATCTAAAACATGACTTTCAAATGTGGCGCATTGTGCCCTCTTCAAAAGAATTCTAATTTTTTTTCTCTGCTCTGTCTCCCCCTTTTGTAGGTGACTTTTTCACAGACTGCTACGGCTATCATGATTTTGGGTCTTCCTAGATCATCCAAAAGTATTGCACAAAAAACAGCTTTTTACTCCAATTTTCTCGAACTCCAAAACCCAAAGTGTTCGTGCCGTGTCCCTGTGCTTCACTGGGGTTCTCAACAGTGGCTTTTCACCGCAGCTTGTCTGAAACTCTTATTACCCTGCAGAACTTCAGGCAGTGGCCGTTTTTATTGTGATTTGCCTTTGAACTTGGTCGTATCGATGTACACAACAGGGGGAACTAATTATCCACGAATGTTTTTGTGCCGTTTGCACAAACTTCCAAGCCAGCTCCGTTCAGCGTAAAGGCAAAAAAAAAAAAAAAAAGCCCATCTTTGCTTTTTATGGAAAGCATTATTTTTAAGAAACAGATACTGGAGTGTTTTAATCTACCTTTGTCTTAATTTACGGCAGGTTTTGTACAAAAAAATGAGCCTTTTAATAAATCCCAGCAATTGGGTCAATGCCTCTGATATTGGGAAGACTTTTCACGTGTCTGAACATAGTGCAGCCCAGCTTTTTAAGCATGCAAAACTGTTGTGTGTGGAATGGTATGTGCTCAAATGAACCCTACAGCCTCTGTAACCCGCTGGTGGATGAACGGGAGGGCTGTGACTGTTGTGGCTGGTAGCTAGTGTATGTCCCAGGTATTGTAACTGCTTCCAGTACAATAAAAACCCAGGCATTAGGAGCTGATGTAAAAAAAAACGCTAGTTTTGACCTTCTGAAAATGCATGGAGTCATTTGTCACCTGAAAACGGGCTTTCTTGAGCCAAAAATAAAGGGCCTAGAGCACTCGAGCAAGCGGGACGCGCATCACCCTCAAAGTGACCCAAAACCTGGGGAAATAAATAATTGGGAATTATTCCTTGGGAATTGGAAACAGCAGGAACTTGAAATTGGCCGTTTTAAGACACGAGGCTCTGAGCTCCAAGTGTTGGGTCCTTTATTCTTGCTGTGGAACTTGTTTTAAAACTGTGTTTTGTTTGTCACTGTTCTGGGCTGCAAAGCCGGCGCGTTAATTTAACTTGTGAAGCTCAACAGCATTTGAGTTAACTCAGTAAGTAAATTAGTTTAAAAAGAAAAAAAAAAGGCAAAACAAAAACCTTTAACCTGTGAATCAGGTTAAAAAAAAAAAAAAAAGTCCACGGTATCTAGTGAGTACTTAATAATAATAATAATGCATGCCCTATTTTTTTTAGAAAGCTATTGTTTGAAATCATGACTTTTTTATACAAGCGAATAGATCCTGTCCTGAATGAGGTGCAAAACTGCCATTTTTTTAAGTGAATACATGTCAAAGAAAGGACTGCTGTGGTGGGTATTTTTATTCCTTAGCTTTGATTTTAGGGGGAAGTAGAAAATTCCAGGTGTCAAACGGCCTTGGAATTTGATAGTTGGATGTGGAGGGTTCCTAGGGAAAGTGGAAACTGTGGAATTTGGGTCCTCACCTGGCCGAGACCAACCCAGACACGAGTCCTGGTCCTTGTCCGGAGGGATCCGTGTCCCGTATTGCGGAAGAGGGGAGAAAGGAGCTGGTAAAGTGGGAAGCCTTATTGTAGTGCAGAGGGAAGAAGGAATTTTGTGATTCCAGGGATCTTTAGAGCGCTGAAAAACGATTCCGGTGAAGAGCAAAGCTGAGGTGCCTCGAGGAGCTGCTGCTCTGCACAAACACCCCTTGGATTTGGGAAAGGAGCTCCCATCCGCCTCCAGGAGGAGCCGTTTCACCCGGAATCGCAGGAAAATCAGGCACAGGATTTTATCCCTCGTCTCTTTTCCAATTTTTCCGGAGAAACGCTAAATTCTCACGTGCCTCCTTGCTTTTCAAAAGAGACGCCAGCAAAGCTCCTCCTCGTTAGCGGCATCATTAGGTTCCAGAGTGCACAAGCTGTTCCAGACACCGGTGCAGGTTTTTAGTTAGATCCTGGTGTTTTTTACCCCTTAAAAAGAGTTAGTTTTTTAACGTGGCAAGTCCGACTCCAGAGCGAGTCTTCTCCCATCCAGCCCAAACCCGAAACACTCATGGAAGCTCCACGGGCAGGAATTGGGCCGGAAAACAGGAATTGGGCCGGAAAATCCCCTCGCGGCAGCTGAGGAACCTGAGCAGCAGCACTGGGAAAGAAACAGGAGGAAAGACCAAAAAACACCCAATTTCTGCCCTTTTACAGCACATTTTCACGTCCCTCATCCTGTTCCTGTTCATTCCATGTGGGAAGTGATAGGGACGGTTCTTTCTTAGCGACCTGCGTGGATGTGGACTTAATTCCTCATGCCAGGAATGGGATTGTTCCTCGTGCTCCTGGCTGACTTGCCTCAAATGTAGCTTGAGCTCCAGATTTTAAACCTTTGTAGAACACGGAGAACTGTTAGTTATTGTAAAATGCATTAAAAGGAAAACGAAACGAGTGTGGTCGCCCCGGGCTGAGTTCTGGGATTTGGGATGATGCTGCCATTAAAGCTATGGGAGAACCGGCTCGGCGTTGCCAAATGGGAATTTCTCCAAGTGATTCGGAGGGTGATTCCGAATTCCCCATCCAAGGGGCCACGTTTGGCTCCTCTCGGCCGCGCGTGGAGCGTTTCCGTGTGGGATCGGGCCGCTCTTGCGCCGTCGCTTCCATAAGAGCAAAAACCTCTTTATTTTAAGACAACCCCGACCCGTAAAGTGCTTTTCCCTCCCGAAACGCCCCGTTTTGGGGCTAAACCAACCCTCCCCATTATTTGGGGGCTAAACTCCCTCTGCTCTCTCCGCTCAGGCCAGTTCTACAGCAACGGCGGCCACTCCAACTCCGGCGGCGGCTCCTCCGGCTACGGCTCCTACTACCAGGGCGGCGACAACTACAACTCCCCGGTGCCCCCGAAACACAAGAAGCAGCAACACGGGGGGCAGCAGAAACCCTCGTACGGCTCCGGCTACCAGTCCCACCAGGGGCAGCAGCAACAGTCGTACAACCAGAACCAATACGGCAACTACGGCCCGCCCCAGGGCAAGCAGAAGGGCTACAACCACGGCCAGGGCAACTACTCCTCCTACTCCAACTCCTACAACTCGCCCGGCGGCGGCTCCGACTACAACTACGAGAGCAAATTCAGTGAGTGGGGTGACCCCGAGCGGATGCTCCGCGTGTTTCGTGGGCTTAAACCGCTCGGGTTTCGTGTTTTCCGTGCCAAGCGGAACGGCTCCGGCCCGGCCGACCTGCTGGGCTGGTCCGGCCTGATTTCTGGGAAAAAGCTCCGGGCATTTCCCCAAAGGGAAATCGGGACCGCTGGGTGACCCAGCATGGATACGGCAGGGCCGGCGATCCCGAACGTGGCGATCCGAACGTTCCTCTATCTTGCAATAATCTGCAAGTTTATATTCTGCATGTTTATATTCTGCAATTTCCTCCGATCAAAAAAAGATTTTTCCCTCTGAAACTTTTATCTGTGGAATAGAGACACTAAATGGGTGTACAATTTTTCCCACTTTGTGCCCCCCTGTTTATACCCATGCCAGGTTAAGGGAGTTCGTAACTTTTGGGGTATTGGGAAGTGCTTTTCTCCCTTCTTTAAATACTATCCCCAGTCCATGCAAAGTCCCTCCCCGATTAGTTTTCCCTTTTTACTGTTTTCCCTGTTACCTGAGGAACAGAAGATTGAAGGAATCTCTCTTGGACATGGGTAGTATTCCATAGAGATCGTCCTATACCTTCATCATGACCCCAAATAAACAGCCTCTGTTTTATTACGCTCTCTTTAATTGATGATATGTGTGAAATCCCAGACCGGGGGCTCCGTTAACGTCTCCGTCCTCCGCAGGTTACGGCGGCAGCAGCGGCCGCGGCGGCAACAGCTACTCCGGCGGCGCCTCCTACAACACGGGCTCGCACGGTGGCTATGGGGGAGGCTCTGGGGGTGGAGGGTCCTCGTACCAAGGTAAGCAAGGTCAGTACCGCCCCTTCCAGCCTCTCTTCCCACCGGCCTCTTCCCACGGCGTTCCCGAAACTCCGCGTTTTCCCCCCAAACGCTCCCTCCCAACCGCGTTCCCGTTGCAGGCGGATACTCCTCGCAATCCAACTACAACTCGCCCGGCTCCGGCCAGAATTACAGCGGTCCCCCCAGCTCCTACCAGGCTTCCCAAGGCGGCTACGGCAGGAACGACCACAGCATGAACTACCAGTACAGATAAAGCCGAGTTTTGTTACCTCCCGCACTTGGAAAATCCCGTTTTTTGGCCTCACGGTGACCACGTAACCCCCCGCGCCCCGTTTCCATGTTGCAGTGCTCTTTGTGATACCGGTCACTAATGGTTGAGTACCTGTAATTCCATACTTAGCTGTATTTTGGGCATCTCTGTATTTAATGGTTTGTTAGTTGCCATTACAACTTTGTCTAAATAGACTTTTTATTTTTTTTTGAGTTAATACGACTTGGATATCCTTTTTCTATTTAAAATTGAAGTGTTCACACGGTAGGGCTTTAAATAGAGAAGGGATACGTCATCTGTTAATGCTTTTGTGAAGTGAGTTAAACGAGCTTTCTGTATTTTAATGCTTTAGTGTTTCAGTTTTATAAGTGAAGATTTTATTTTAAAAAGAAAAAACAAAAAAAAAAACAGTGGGAAAGAGTGGGTTTTGTATGCCTGGATGGGGCAGGCAGTACATCTGGATTAAGCTGAATGTAGACAAATAAACACAAACTCTTGATGTCCCGGTCTCCAAACGCCTCCTTTTCCGTTGCCTGCGCCGGCCGCCTGGAAAGGGACGAGCGGCCGTCGTGCCGGGGACGATCCCGGGAAGCTCCGTGCGGAACGGGGGGGATTTGGGATGTTGGATCCGCTCCGAGGGGCTCCCGTGGCCGTATCGGGTTGCGCCGGGATGGGTTGGGATCCTTTCCCAATGGATTTGGGCCGCAGCACCTGGCCTTGGAAGCGCTCCGAGGAAGTGAATTCCCGGTGCCCATTCACGCGTGGACACCGGCCCCATCCTGGCTCCGAGCAAAACCCGGGGCCTCTCCACGGAAACGGCGGCTCAAGGAAAAGGAGGCCCAAAGTCGGAGCAGCCCCGGAGCACCAGGATGTCCCTCGGGATAATGGCCATTCCCAGCCATGCCCCTGCTTCCCAACTTCACAGCAGGTGGGAATGACGGAGCCCTGGAGCTGCGGCCGTCCATGGCACAAGGCGAAAGCTGCCGCATTCCCGGGTATCCGAGGCTGCCAGCCAAGGCCGGAGCGGCTCCGGGCGTCCGGAAAACCGCAGCCCCTTCCCTGGCGCCGCGTTTTGCATACATGCAAAGGCGCCCGCTCCGGCCCGGCCCCGCGCTTTGAATAACCGTTGGGGCGGGCGCCTTCCCGCGGGATGCGGGGAAAACATTCCCGGGTGGGAAACGCTCCCGGGATGCCGGGAGAGAGGATGCAGCGCCGCTCCCCTCCACCCAGCCCTGCCCTTTATTCCCAACGCGAGCTATAACTTAACGCCAACTTAACGCATCCCCATCCCGGGGCTGCAAAGCGGAGCCGGGATGAAATCCGGGGGCGTTTTCCCGGCCTCCGCGCCCCTCCGGCTAGGGCGGGCATTCCCGCTCGGCTCCGTGCAGCTGCGGCCACACGCGGAGCAGCTCGGCGGGCGCGTAGTGATGCACCATGACGAGGCGCCGGAAGCGGCAGCGCTCGAAGGGCACCCGCTGCATGTGGAAGAGCCCCGGCGGCGGCGGCGCGGGGCGCACGCGCAGCGCGCGCAGGCACAGCCCCACGAAGGCGTCCTCCATGTTGATGAGCGGCACGCGCTGCGCCGCCGCGAACACGCGCCGCGCCACGTCCCCCGAGAGCACGTACGCGGGGCCGCCGCAGTACGGCGGGTACGTGGCCTCGGCGAACACCTCGCGCGGCACGTACCACTTGTAGAGCTTGCTGCGCAGCGGCGCCGTGCCGCGGTACACGTGGCCCGTGGCGAAGCCCCGCTTGGGCGGCAGCAGCAGCCGCCGCACCAGGTAGGCCGGGTTCAGGAAGACGTCCTGGTCGGCCTTGACCACGTAGGCGGCGCCGGGGCAGTATTTGCTGACCCACTCGAGGCCCATGAGCGTCTTGAGCGTGAGGTTGTTGTAGGTGTCGAGGAAGTCCTGCTGCAGCAGGTCGCCGTAGCGCGCGCTCTCCTCGCGCAGCAGCCGCTGCAGCGGGGCGCCGAACACGGGGTGCACGCCGGTGAGGAAGAGGCGCACGACGCGCGCGCCGCCCGCCGCGCTCTCGTTGCCCCACGTGAGCCGCACGGCGCGCCGCGCCGCCGTGTCCTGCGGCAGCGAGGCCACCAGCAGCACCAGGAAGGCCGCCTCGTCCCGGCACTTGTGCGGCTCGTTGAGCAGGAAGCGGTAGGGATACGGATAGGGCGGCCGCAGCGGGTGCCGCGGGGCCCGCGCGGTGCCGTTGGCGTCCGGCGTTTTCCGCCACGCGAAGGCGGCCGCGGACGGAGGATCCGGAGGCGCCGGCCGCGGATCCCGCTGCGTCCGCAGCCCCAGCAGCGCCAGCGAGAGGAACACGGAGATCAGGAGCACCTGCAGCGTCGCCGCGCACTTCATGGCCAGCGCTGGGATGGACCTGCGGGAAAACGGGATGCGTGAGAGCGGAACCGGGGCGGCGCCGGGACGCGGAGCATGTGGGAGCAGGGAGTGGGATCCTGGGAGCCTGCGGGATGGGGAGCCGAAATGGGGATGGGAACCAGGAGCCTGCAGGATGGGGAGCTGGAATGGGAATGGGAACCAGGCATGGACAAGGAGCGTGCAGGGACCTGGAACGGGATCCTGGGAGCCTCCAGGTTCAGGAGCCAGAATGGGGATGGGAGCCAGGAGCCTGCAGGATGGGGAGCTGGAATGGGAATGGGAACCAAGCAGGGACAAGGAGCGTGCAGGGAGTTGGGAATATGATTCCATGAGTCTGGAGGTTCAGGAGCCAGAACGGGGATGGGAACCAGGCAGGGACAAGGAGCGTGCAGGGACCTGGAATGGGATCCCGGGAGCCTAAAGGTTCAGGAGCCGGAACAGGGATGGGAACCAGGCAGGGACAAGGAGCGTGCAGGGACCTAGAATGGGATCCCGGGAGCCTAAAGGTTCAGGAGCCGGAACAGGGATGGGAACCAGGCAGGGACAAGGAGCGTGCAGGGACCTAGAATGGGATCCCGGGAGCCTAAAGGTTCAGGAGCCGGAACAGGGATGGGAACCAGGCAGGGACAAGGAGCGTGCAGGGACCTAGAATGGGATCCTGGGAGCCTCCAGGTTCAGGAGCCGGAACGGGGATGGGAATCAGGAGCCTGCAGGATGGGGAGCTGGAATGGGAATGGGAACCAGGTGGGGGCAAGGAGCATGCAGGGAGCTGGGAATGGGATCCCAGGAGCCTGCAGGTTCAGGAACCGGAACGGGGATGGGAACCAGGCAGGGACAAGGAGCGTGCAGGGTCCTGGAATGGAATCCCAGGAGCCTCCAGATTCAGGAGCCAAAACAGGGATGGGAACCAGGAGCCTGCAGGATGGGGAGCTGGAATGGGAATGGGAACCAGGCAGGGACAAGGAGCGTGCAGGGACCTGGAATGGGATCCTGGGAGCCTGCAGATTCAGGAGCCGAAACAGGGATGGGAACCAGGCAGGGATTTGGGAGCATTGCAGGGATTCAGGGAATGTGTGGGGACAGGTTGCATGAAGGAACAGGGAGCACATGGGGACACAGGGAACACACAGGGAATGTGTGGGCAGCACACAGGGCCCCAGGGAGCACAAAGGGACCCAGGGAGCCCCAATATCCCCCAACATTCCCACTATGGGAGTCAGGATTTGCCGATGGAGGCGACATGGAGCCCACGGCTGATAAGAGGCGCCAGGCGTGATAAGGGCCCAGGGACCTTTCGCCTTGTGGGGCCGCCGCAGGTGGGGCCAGCGCAAACAGGGAGCCCGATAGCAGGAGGCCGCGCGCTCCGGAGCACGCTCCGGGATATGGGAATGCCGCACGCTCCGGAGCACGCTCTGGGATGTGGGAATGCCACACGCCCCAGGAGCACGCTCCGGGATGTGGGAACGCCGCACGCTCCGGAGCACGCTCCGGGATGTGGGAATGCCACACGCCCCAGGAGCACGCTCCGGGATGTGGGAACGCCGCGCGCTCCGGAGCACGCTCCGGGATGTGGGAATGCCGCACGCTCCGGAGCACGCTCTGGGATGTGGGAATGCCACACGCCCCAGGAGCACGCTCCGGGATGTGGGAACGCCGCACGCTCCGGAGCACGCTCCGGGATGTGGGAATGCCACACGCCCCAGGAGCACGCTCCGGGATGTGGGAACGCCGCGCGCTCTGGAGCACGCTCTGGGATGTGGGAATGCCACGCGCCCCAGGAGCACGCTCCGGGATGTGGGAACGCCGCACGCTCCGGAGCATGCTCTGGGATGTGGGAATGCCACACGCCCCAGGAGCATGCTCCGGGATGTAGGAACGCCGCATGCTCCGGAGCACGCTCCGGGATGTGGGAACGCCGCACGCTCCGGAGCACGCTCTGGGATGTGGGAATGCCACACGCCCCAGGAGCACGCTCCGGGATGTGGGAACGCCGCGCACTCCGGGAGCACGCTGTGGGATGTGGGAATGCCACACGCCCCAGGAGCACGCTCTGGGATGTGGGAACACCGCGTGCTCCGGAGCACGCTCTGGGATGTGGGAATGGTCATGGGCTCCAGGATGTGGGAACACTGTCCTCCAGGACCGCGCTCCCCACATGCTTCCACTGACCGGGAAGCTGCCAACGCAGCACTCGGGATCATCCCGGCAGGTCACCGCATTCCAACGGCTCCCGGGTGCCGGTGGGAATTGCCTGTCCCAAGAGAGCAGGAACCGGCATCCCAGAGGAGCAGGACAGGAATCCTGGCCGGAATGCGGCACCTTGTCCCGCAGAGCCGGCGGCTGCTCCCGGGCAAACCCACGGGGTGTCGGGAAGGACCCACCCGGGGGGAGCCACGTCCCCCTTTTTGGGGGGGATCAGGATTCCCCGACCCTCTTTTGAGGTAGGTTGGGGGCTCTGGGGCTGCCCGGATGCAGCGTCGCATCCCGATCCGGGACTCCCGGTGCTCCCTGGGCTGCAGCGCTGCAACCGGCCGGGCCTGAGCCCTGGATCCCAGGGAGCAGCACCCGGTCCCTCCCGGGCTCCCCAATTCCATCCCAGGCTCCTCGGTCCCATTCCGGGCTCCCCAGTCCCATCCCGGGCTCCTCGGTCCCATCCCGGGGCTCTCCCGTCCCTCCCGGTGCCCCCCGGCTGCAGTGGCCGGTGTCGTCCCGGGGCTCCGTGATCCCGCTGGGACTCCGCGATCCCGCCCGGGGCTCCGCGGTCCTGCCCAGGGCTGCCCGGTCCCATCGCGGCTCTCCCGGCTCCCATCCCGGAGCTGCCCGGTCCTGCCCGGTGCTCCGTAGTCCCATCCCATCTCGGAGCTCCCCTTTCCCGTCGCGGAGCTCCGCGGTTCCGCCCGCTCCTATCTGGAGCTCCGCGCTCCTGCCCGGAGCTTCCCGGTCCCATCGCGGTCCTGCCCGGTCCCATCCCGGGGTTCTGCGCGGCTGCCCGGAGCTCCCCAGTCCTACCCGGTCCCATCTCGGGTCTTCGCAGTCTCATCCCGGGACTCCCCCGTCCCATCCCGGAGCTCCGCGCTCCTGTCAGGAGCTTCCCGGTCTCACCCCGGAGCTCCCCGATCCCATCCCGAGGCTCCGCGCTCCTTCCCGGAGCTCCCCTGTCCTGCCCGATCCCATCCCGAGGCTCCGTGCTCCTTCCCGGAGCTCCCCGGTCCCATCCCGGGGTTCCGCGCTCCTGTCTCGGAGCTCCCGGCTCCCATCCCGGTGCTCCCCGGTCCCATCCCGGTGCTCCGCGCTCCTTCTCGGAGCTCCCTGGTCCCCATCCTGGTGCTCCCCGCTCCCATCCCGGAGCTCCCCGCTCCCATCCCGGGGCTCCCCGCTCCCATCCTGGCGCTCCACACTCCTTCTCGGTGCTCCCCGCTCCCATCCCGGAGCTCCCGACTCCCATCCCGGAGCTCCCCACTCCCATCCCGGTGCTCCGCGCTCCCATCCCGGTGCTCCGCGCTCCCATCCCGGTGCTCCGCGCTCCCATCCCGGAGCTCCCCGCTCCCATCCCGGTGCTCCCCGCTCCCATCCCGGTGCTCCGCGCTCCTACTCGGTGCTCCCCTCTCCCATTCCGGTGCTCCCCGCTCCCATCCCGGTGCTCCGCGCTCCCATCCCGGTGCTCCCCGCTCCCATCCCGGGGCTCCGCGCTCCTACTCGGTGCACCCCGGTCCCATTCCGGTGCTCCCCGCTCCCATCCCGGTGCTCCGCGCTCCTACCCGCAGCTCCCCGCTGCCGCCCCGCTCCTCGGCGGCTGCATCGCCCGCTCCCACCCGGCTCGCGCTCCCGGTGCCGCCGCCGCCGGTGCCGCCGCTCACCTGCGCCTCCCCCGCGGGCTCCGGGCGCCTTTTGCGGGGCGGGCGGCGCGGGCGGCGCTGACGCCAGCGCGGGCTCCCCACGCCCTGCACAAACTTCCGCCCCCCCCCCGCCTGGCCCGGCCCGGCACGGCCCGGCCCGGGTGACGCAGCCGCCGCGGGGGGCGGCCCAGCCCTGCCCGCCCCCCCCCCGCCCCGACACGCGGGCCCCGGCGTCCGAGGTGTCCCCTCCCCAGAGGGCCCAGGCGTCCGGGTGCCCAAGTCCCCCAGGGAGGACTTGAGGGTGGGAACCCCCAAATCCACCCAATGCTCCCGGAAAGGATCCAGGTATTTGAGTCCCATGGCCCCTATCCAGTCCCTCCGCAAGGGCCCAGGCGTCCGAGCCCCGCTGGGAAGCGCGAGGGGACATTTGTACAACAGGAATGTGACCGTGTCATCCCGGTCCCCTCCTGCATCCCAGGGCACGGAACATCCCCATCCTTTCCTGCTCTCCGGAAGCGCCGCAGACAGCGCCGGGCCCAGGCGTCCGGGAGCGCAGGGGGGGGTCACAGGATGAAGCCAGAACCACCCCCCGCCACCAGAACCCCCTCCACACCGGGATACTCCACACTGGGATACTCCACACTGGGATACTCCATACCGGGATACTCCACAGGGAGCCGCTGCTGGGAACAAAACGAGGCACCAAAACCAGGGATCCGGTACAAAAATACACGTGTGGGAAGGATAAAAGTGCCGGAGGGTCCCGCACGGCTCTGGCTCCAGCTCCGGCTCCGGCTCCAGCTCCGGCTCCGGCTCCGGCCGGGCTCAGTCCAGCGGGATGTGCACGGAAGCGAGCGCCTCCACGGCCCATGCCGGGTAGCGGGACCGCGATCCGTAGCGGACGCGCATGAAGTCGCGGACGAAGGCCGGGAAGCGGCCGGCCAGGATGCTCTCCCGCATGGAGCGCATGAGGCCGAGCTGCGGGGAGGGACGACAGGGGGTCACGGTGTGTCCCCCCTCGCCACCGCGGTGTCCCCTCCGGTACCAGTGTCCCCTCTCCATCATGGTGTCCCCTCCCCGCCACGATGTCCCCTCCCTGTTGCTGTGTCCCCTCCCCGTCACGGTGTTCCCGGTGTCCCCTCTGCGTCGCGGTGTCCTCTCCCCATTGCGGTGTCCCCGTGGAGGTGTCCGCTCCCCATCACGGTGTCCTCTCCGTGTCACTGTGTCCCCTCCCCATCACGGTGTTCCCGGTGTCCCCTCTGTGTCGCAGTGTCCCCTCCCCATTGCGGTGTCCCTGTGGAGGTGTCTGCTCCCCATCACAGTGTCCCCTCCCCGTCACGGTGTTCCCGGTGTCCCCTCTGCGTCGCGGTGTCCCCTCCCCGTTGTGGTGTCACCATGGAGGTGTCTGCTCCCCATCACGGTGTCCTCTCCGTGTCACTGTGTCCCCTCCCCATCACAGTGTCCCCTCCCCATCACGGTGTTCCCGGTGTCCCCTCTGCGTCGCGGTGTCCTCTCCCCATTGCGGTGTCCCCGTGGAGGTGTCCGCTCCCCATCACGGTGTCCTCTCCGTGTCACTGTGTCCCCTCCCCATCACAGTGTCCCCTCCCCGTGACGGTGTTCCCGGTGTCCCCTCTGTGTCGCGGTGTCCCCGTGGAGGTGTCCGCTCCCCATCACGGTGTCCTCTCCGTGTCACTGTGTCCCCTCCCCATCACAGTGTCCCCTCCCCGTGACGGTGTTCTCGGTGTCCCCTCTGCGTCGCGGTGTCCCCGTGGAGGTGTCCGCTCCCCATCACAGTGTCCCCTCCGTGTTGTTCACAGTGTTCACGGTGTCCCCTCTATGCTGCAGTGTCCATCCCCCGGTGTCCCCTCCCCATCGCAATGTCCCCTCTCTGTCACAGTGTCTCCTCGCCATCGTGGTGTCTCCATCATGGTGTCCCCATCACGGTGTCCCCCGTCACAGTATCCCTGTTGTGGTGTCCCCTCCTTGTTACAGTGTCCCCTCCCTGTCGTGGTGTCCCCATCACGGTGTCCCCACTGTTATGGTGTCCCTGTTGTGGTGTCCCCTCCCCATTGTGGTGTCCCCTTCCTGTCGTGGTGTCCCCATCACGGTGTCCCCATCACGGTGTCCCCGTCGCGGTGTCCCCTCCCCATCGTGGTGTCCCCATCACGGTGTCCCTATCACGGTGTCCTCCCCTGTTGCGGTGTCCCTGTCACGGTGTCCCCTCCCCATCACGGTGTCCCCCCATCACAGTGTCCCTGTCGCGGTGTCCCCTCCCTGTCGCAGTGTCCCCATCACAGTGTCCCCCCCTGTTGCGGTGTCCCTGTCGCGGTGTCCCCTCCCTGTCGCGGTCTCCCCGTCACGGTGTCCCCATCACGGTGTCCCCCTGTCACGGTGTCCCCGTCGCGGTGTCCCGCACACCTGGTAGGCCACGTTGTGCACGGTGAGGTGGTGCAGGGCGGCCGTGTCGCTGCGCAGCAGCGCGTGCAGGAACGCGCGGCTGTACCTGCACGGTGACAGTGACGGTGACGCGGGGGACAACCGGGCGCCGCGCGTGTGTGTCCCCCCCGGTGTCCCCACGCACCCCCGGCACGTGGGGCAGCCGCAGTTCTCGTCGATGGGGCGGAAATCCTTGGAAAACTGCTGGTTCTTGAGCTGCAGGGAGCCCCAGGGCACCAGGGCCGAGCCGAAGCGCTGCGGGGGAGCGGGTGAGCGGCCGCGCCGGATTCCCGGCGGATCCCGGCGGATCCCGGCGCATCCCGGCGCATCCCGGTGCATCCTGGCGCATCCCGGGTCTCCGCTTACCGCCGTCCGCGTGGGGAAGACGCAGTCGAACATGTCGCAGCCCAGGGCGACGCAGACCACGAGGTCGGTGTCGTAGCTGGGATGATCCCGGCGGGATGATCCGGGCGGGATGCGGAGCCGGGAGGGGTGAGCCAGCCGCTTCCCCCAGCTCCCTGCATCCCAGGGCAGCCCCCAGCAGCCCGCAGCTCCCTGATTTTCCTGTCTCCCGTCATTGCCCAGCTCTCCAGATCCCAGGACTCCCCCCCCCGGATCGCTGCATCCCAGGACATCCACCAGCATCCCAATCCCAGGGCATCCCACAGCTCCCTGCATCCCAGGGTATCCTGCAGCTCCCTGCATCCCGGGGCATCCCGCAGCTCCCTGCATCCCGGGGCATCCTGCAGCTCCCTGAATCCCAGGGCATCCCACAGCTCCTGGAGCATCCTGCAGCTCCCTGCATCCCAGGGTATCCTGCAGCTCTCAGCATCCTGCAGATCCCTGCATTCCGGGGCATCCCACAGCTCCCTGCATTCTGGGGCTCCCTGAATCCCAGGGCATCCCGCAGCTCTCTGCATCCCGGGGCATCCTGCAGCTCCCTGAATCCCAGGGCATCCCGCAGCTCCTGGAGCATCCCGCAGCTCCCTGCATCCCAGGGCATCCCACAGCTCCCTGCATTCCGGAGCATCCCACAGCTCCCTGCATTCTGGAGCTCCCTGAATCCCAGGGCATCCCACAGCTCCCTGCATCCCAGGGCATCCCGCAGCTCCCTGCATCCCAGGGCATCCCGCATTTCCCTGCATCCTGGAGCATCCTGCAGCTCCTTGCATCCCAGGGCATCCCGCAGCTCCTGGAGCATCCTGCAGCTCCCTGCATCCGGGGGATCCCGCAGCTCCCTGCATTCTGGGGCTCCCTGCATCCCAGGGCATCCCGCAGCTCCCTGCATCCCAGGGCATCCCACAGCTCCCTGAATCCCAGGGCATCCCGCAGCTCCCTGCATCCCAGGGCATTCCGCAGCTCCCTGCATCCCAGGGCATCCCACAGCTCCCTGCATCCCGGGGCATCCTGCAGCTCTCGGCATCCTGCAGATCCCTGCATTCCGGGGCATCCCGCAGCTCCCTGCATCCCAGGACACCCCTCCTCCCGCAGCTCCCACCGCATCCCGAGAGCTCCGGGAAGCTCCGGGGAGTTCCGGGAAGCTCCGGGAAGCTCTTGGAAGCTCCGGGAAGCTCCGCTCCGGCTCCTACCCGACTCCCATGAGGTATCGGGGCTTGTCCGGCGGCAGCCGCTCCGTGCTGAGCTTCACCATGCGCCAGAACTGCCCCTTCTCCTCGCCCCCGCTCAGGCCTCCGATGGCAAAGCCGGGCACATCCCGGCGCGTCATCTCTGCCGGACACCGGGAATGGCGAGGGACACGGAGCCGCCGGTGAGAGAGGGGGAATGGGAGGGAAGCGGGGAACGGGAAAAAGACAGGGAATGGGAGATGGGGAATGGGAGGAAGATGGGGAATGGGAGGAAGAAAAGAAATGGGAGGGGAATGGGGAATGGGAAAAAGATAGGGAATGGTGGACGGGGAATGGACGATGGGGAATGGGAGGAAGAAGGAGAATGGGAAGAAGAAGGAGAATGGGAGGAAGTAGGAGAACGGGAGGAAGATGGGGAGTGTCTGATAAAGAACGGGAGATGCGGAATCTCCTATTCTCTGGGAGCAAGAAGGGGAAAATAAGGAAAATGAGGAATGGGAAGAAGGCAGGGAATGGTGGACAAGGAATGGGAAATAGGAAATGGAAGGAAAATGGGAAACAGGAGAGTGGGAAAACAATAGGAAATACGATTAAGATGCGGAATAGGAAGAGGAGATAAAGCAGGAAGGAGACGGGAAGTGGGAGGGAAATGGGGAATGACAAAGAGGCAACGGGAAGCTCCGTGGAGCCAGGAGGAGATGGGGAATGGCGGAGAGGGAATGGGAGGCTCCAGGGAGGAGACTGGGAACAGTGGAGAGGGAATGGGAGCCTCTAGAGAGCCGGGAGGAGATGGGGAACAGCGGAGAGGGAATGGGAGGCTCCGGGAAGCCGGGAGGAGATTGGGAACGGTGGAGAGGGAATGGGAGGCTCCAGGGAGCCGGGAGGAGATTGGGAACGGTGGAGAGGGAATGGGAGGCTCCAGGGAGCCGGGAGGAGATGGGGAATGGCGGAGAGGGAATGGGAGGCTCTGGGGAGGAGATGGGGAATGGCGGAGAGGGAATGGGAGGCTCCAGGGAGTCGGGAGGAGATGGGGAATGGCGGAGAGGGAACGGGAGGCTCCAGGGAGTCGGGAGGAGATTGGGAATGGTGGAGAGGGAACGGGAGGCTCCGGGGAGCTGGCAGGAGATGGGGAATGGTGGAGAGGGAATGGGAGGCTCCAGGGAGTCGGGAGGAGATGGGGAATGGCGGAGAGGGAACGGGAGGCTCCGGGGAGCCGGGAGGAGATTGGGAATGGCGGAGAGGGAACGGGAGGCTCCAGGGAGGAGATGGGGAATGGCGGAGAGGGAACGGGAGGCTCCGGGGAGCTGGGAGGAGATTGGGAATGGCGGAAAGGGAACGGAAGGCTCCGGGAGTACCTTCCAGGCACTCCGTGCGCAGATCCGGGTCGAGGCCGCCCTGCACGATGGCAAAGAGGTGCTGGCGCCGCGGGTGCCGGTGCGCGGCCAGGCAGCGGTCGAGCCAGCGCACGGATCTGCGGCGGGAAGCACCGGAGCCGGTCACGGTCCCGCGGGAGCCGCATCCGGAGGCGCATCCGGAGGCGCGCGGAGCGGGACGCACCTCCGCATGGCCTCGGCCACGCGCGGCCCCGTCGTGGTGCTGCCCACCACGTCGTCCAGCTGCATCACGATGTCGGCGCCTGCGGCGGGATAAGCGGGATGAGCGGGATATGCACACCCGCCCCCTTCCCAGATCCCAGACTCGTCCCCCTGGGACTCACCCAGGGCGTTCTGGATCTCCATGGATTTCTCCGGGCTGAGCAGGATGTCGCCGGTGCCGTAGGGAGAGTGGAAGCGGACGCCGGCCTCGGTCACCTCCGAAAGGGCCTCCAGGGAGACCATCTGGAAACCGCCGCTGTCCTGGGGGCGGAATAGGGGCCGGGATGGGGGCCGGGATGGATCCGGAATGGGGTTCGGAATAGGGCCAGGATGGGGGTCCGGGATGGGGTCCGGGATGGATCTGGAATGGGGTTCAGAACAGGGCCGGGATGGGGTCTAGAACTGGGGGGCAGGATGGGGTCCAGGATGGATCTGGAATGGGGTTTGGAATAGGTCCGGGATGGGGTCTAGAACTGGGGGGGCAGGATGGGGTCCGGGATGGATCTGGAATGGGGTTTGGAATAGGTCCGGGATGGGGTCTAGAATCGGGGGGCAGGATGGGGTTCGGGATGGATCTGGAATGGGGTTTGGAATAGGGCCGGGATGAGGTCCAGGATGGGGGGCCAGGATGGGGTCCGGGATGGGATCCCACCACAGGGATCCAGGGGGCTGGGGAGGGAGGGATCCTGGGTCCCAGAGCAGGATCCGGCTGGGGTCGAGGTCCCGGCATTGGATATGGGGTGGACCTGGGGTCCCGGTCCAGGTGTGTGGGGGGGGATCCCGGTTCGGGGTGGGGGGGATCCCAGTTTGGGGGAGTGGTCCCGGTTCAGGGGGGAGGTCCCATTTCAGAGGGGGATCCCGGTTTGGGGGGGTGGTCCCAGGTCCCAGGGGGCGGTCCCGGTTCTGGGGGGGGTTGTCCCGGTTCTGGTCCCGGTTTGGGGGGGTGGTCCTGGTTGGGGGCTGGTCCCAGTTCCAGGGGGTGGTCCTGGTTCTGGAGGTGGTCCCGGTTCTGGGAGGGAGGGGGTTCCGGTTTGGGGGGGTGGTCCCAGGTCCCAGGGAGTGGTCCCGGTTCTGGGGGGGTTGTCCCGGTTCTGGTCCCGGTTTGGGGGGTGGTCCCGGTTTGGGGGGGTGGTCCTGGTTCAGGGGGCAGGTCCTATTTCAGAAGGGGGTCCCGGTTTGGGGGGGTGGTCCCGGGTCCCAGGGGGCGTTCCCGGTTCTGGGGGTGGTCCCGGTTCTGGGGGGGGGGGTGGTCCCGGTTCTGGGAGGGGTCCCGGTTCTGGGGGTGGTCCCGGTTCTGGGGGTGGTCCTGGTTCCAGAGGGGTCCCGGTTTGGGGAGGGTGGTCCCGGGTCCCAGGAGGCGGTCCCGGTTCTGGGGGTGGTCCCGGTTCTGGTCCCGGTTTGGGGGGTGGTCCCGGTTTGGGGGGGGTCGTTCTGGTTCCAGAGGGGTCCCGGTTTGGGGAGAGTGGTCCCGGGTCCCAGGGGGCGGTCCCGGTTCTGGGGGGTTGTCCCGGTTCTGGTCCCGGTTTGGGGGGTCCCGGGGGTCCGCGGGGCTCACGGTGAGCAGGTTGTGGGGCCAGTCCATGAAGCCGTGGAGCCCCCCCGCGCGCCGCACCAGCTCCGGGCCCTGCCGGTGTCACCGGTGTCACCGAAAGGACAGGAGGGTGGGGGTCACATGGGGGCGGGGCTAAGCCATCACGGGGGCGGGGCTTTCCCAGGCCTCTCCCTGAGTGTTGGGGGGGGGCACTATCCCAGAGTGGGGTCTTTGAGGGCGGGGCTTATTGGGGTGGGGTGCTGGGGGGCGGAGCTCCCCTAGTAAGGGGCGGGGCTTCGCGTTGAGGGAAGCCCGGGTAGGCGGGGCCCCCACGCGGAGGGGGCGGGGCTCCCCAAAACGCGGTTCATGGGGCCGGCGTTGCCCGGGGAAGGGTCCCTGGTGGGCGGGGCTCCCCAGGGCGTGGTCCCTAGTGGGCGGGACTCCTCTTGGATGGGGCGTGGCCTTGAGGGGCGTGTCCCGGGGTGGGCGGGGTGGGGCCTCATGGGGTCCACGTTTCCCAGGGAGGGTCCCCGGTGGGCGGGGCTCCATATGGAGGGGGAGGGGTTTCCCGGGGCGTGGCCCCCCAGTGGGCGGGACTCCGCCTGGATGAGGGCGTGGCCTTCAAGAGGCGTGTTCCGGGGCGGGCGGGGCGGGGCCTCATGGGGTCCACGTTTCCCGGGGAAAGCCCCCCGATGGGCGGGGCTCCATATGGAGGGGGCGGGGCTTCCAGGGGTGTGGTCCCTAGTGGGCGGGACTCCTCTTGGATGGGGGCGTGGCCTTTAGGGGCGTGTCCCGGGCTGAATGGGGTGGGGCTCATGGGGTCCGCGTTTGCCGGGGAGGGTCCCTTGGTGGGCGGGGCTCCGCAGGGAGGGGGCGGGGTTTCCCGGGGCGTGGTCCCCCCAGTGGGCGGGACTCCGCCTGGACGAGGGCGTGGCCTTCCAAGGGCGTGTCCCGGGGCGGGCGGGGCGGGGCCTCATGGGGTCCGCGTTTCCCGGGGAAAGCCCCCCGATGGGCGGGGCTCCGCAGGGAGGGGGCGGGGCTTCCAGGGGTGTGGTCCCTAGTGGGCGGGACTCCTCTTGGATGGGGGCGTGGCCTTGAGGGGGCGTGTCCCGGGCTGAATGGGGTGGGGCTCATGGGGTCCGCGTTTGCCGGGGAGGGTCCCCGGTGGGCGGGTCTCCGTAGGGAGGGGGCGGGGCTTCCCGGGGGCGTGTCCCCGCGGGTGGGCGGGGCTTCTCACCGGGCGCGTGCCCAGGTGGTAGGTGTTGCCGAGGCAGATGCGGCAGCCGAGCGCGGCGAGCTGCGCCGCCGTGACGCCCTTGGCGGCGCCGCGGGTGCCCACGGGCATGAAGACCGGGCAGGGCACGGCGCCGTGCGGCAGCCGCAGCTCCCCGGCCCGCGCGCGGCTCCGCGCGCACCGCGCCGCCACCCGCAGCAGCGGCCCCGCCTCCAGCTCCGCTTCCGCTCCCGGTTCCGCTCCCGGTTCCGCTCCCGGTCCCGCTCCCGGTTCCGCTCCCGGTTCCGCTCCCGGTTCCAGCGCCGCTCCCGTCTCGCCGCTCGTGGGCGCCGCCATCTTGGCCCGCGCCACGTGACGCGCGGTTCCGGCCGCGCCGCGCAGCCCGCCCGGAAGCCGCCGTTGCCAGGGGGAACGCGGGCGCCATGTCGAGGCGGCGGCCTGGGCGCTAGGCCGCAATGGCGGGTGCGGGGCAGCAGGGGCGTCTGCTCGGCCTCTCCCTACGTCTGTGGCCTATGGGGGAGACCCCGCAGCCCCCTCCTCGCCCCCTGCCCCATTTCCCAGGTCAGAGCCCCCATCCCCATAGGAGAACCCCCTCCTCATTCCCTCTCCAGCCCCATATTTCCAGGGAGAGTCCCCTCCTCATTCCCTCTCCAGCCTCATATCCCCAGGGAGAACCCCCTCCTCATTCCCTGTCCAGTCCCATATCCCCAGGCAGAGTCCCCTCCTCATTCCCTCTCCAGCCTCATATCCCCAGGGAGAACCCCCTCCTCATTCCCTGTCCAGTCCCATATCCCCAGGCAGAGCCCCCTCCTCATTCCCTATCCATCCCCATATCCCCCAGCAGAGCCCCCTCCTCTTTCCCTCTCCATCCCCATATTCCCATGCAGAGCCCCCTCCCCATTCCCTATCCAGCCCCCATTCCCCCGGCAGAGCCCCCTCCCCATTCCCGTAATAAGACGGATTGGGGCTTTTTCTCCAGGGTGAGGAGCCGCGATCCGAGGCTGCTCCTGAGATGGATTCAGGTAGCAGGAGCAGCCTCTTATGAACAAAAATATTTTATTTTCAAAACAAGCGGAAAAAGCTTTCCGAAAATACATGGAAATGGCTAAACGGTGCGAGGAGGGGGGCTCTGTCCTGGGCGCAGCCCCATCCCGTGCTCTTCTTTCCCGGGAGCCGCCAGGATGATTCCCGCTTCTCTCCATGACAAGAGGCCCAGCCCCCTCGGAGCGCCGGGATGCGCTGAGCATCCTCGGAGCGCCGGGATGCTGCGGGAAGCTCCGGGCGGAGCGGAGCATCGGATGCCGCGGGAGCCGCCGCTTCGGTTGGAATAGCCGGGGCGAGGAGGAGAGACGGCGGCGTTCCCTGCTCCGAGCGCTCCCGGCTCCGCGTCGCCTCCGGATCCCGCTGCTCCGCCGGCGCTTCCTCCCGCCGTCAGGCAAGGATGTTCTCATCCATCCCCGGGAATCCGGGATCCGCCCGGCTGAAGGCAGCGAGGGATTTCATTATTTTTTTTTCTCCCTCCTTCCCAGAGAAAGGAAAGAAAGGGAAGCGGGAGCAGCCGCCGGCAGCTCCGCGTGCAGCCTCCCTGCTGCCCCTCCCTCCGCGGCGCAGGGAATCCGGGAGCTCCGGTGCATCCGCAGGGAGCGGCGCCGCCGGACGCCACCCGGCTCCGCCGCTTTGCCGCCTCTTCCCTGCCCTCCCTTTCTCCGGGATCGGAGCGGCGCCGCTCCGGGTGACCCGGAGCAATGGCCGAGCCGGCGTCCTGGTAGCGCCGGCGGGGACCGGCCGCTTCCCTGGAGCGCCCGCGGGTCCCCTCAGGTGAGCAGGGAAACAAATCCATAAATTTCCCCCCTGCTCCGGCCATTCCGGTGCCGGCGGCTCCGGCCTCGGCTCGCGAAGGTCCCGGCGCATCCCGGCCCGAGGATTGATCCCGGCGGTGCCGCAATACGGAGTCCGGAGGCTCCTATTTCTCCGCATCGGATGATGATGCAGTTTTAGCCGATCTTTTTTCCCCCCATGGGAGCGGAGCCTTGTAGGGGACGTGGGGACATTCCCGGCCTGGGGATTGGGAAGGAGCCTGGCTCTTGGCGTATGATACGGAGCAGGGGGAGGAAAGAAGGGTTCTCCGGGGAATCCTGTTTTCCCGCCCATTCCTCACAGCTGGGATACGTAGCCGAGATGCGTCTGAA
The DNA here is from genome assembly GCF_059628265.1 of Tinamus guttatus. Taxonomy (NCBI): domain Eukaryota; kingdom Metazoa; phylum Chordata; class Aves; order Tinamiformes; family Tinamidae; genus Tinamus; species Tinamus guttatus. The sequence goes on along the minus strand of NW_028288992.1, from coordinate 1,372 downwards.
ATCCAGGGGCTTCGGAAACGGGGCTGCATCCCTCGGGAAACCCCGCGGCTCTCCCCGTGATGCCGTCGGGATGGGATCCGTTGTGATGCCGCTTCCCGTGTTGTCCCTCCTTCCGGCAGGATGAACGCGGCGCGGGACACGCGGAGCGAGGCCCGGGAGCGGCCGAGCCACCGCTCCGTGGACCGGCTGAGCCCGGAGCTCCGGGGGGACAAGTTCATCCTGCTCAGCATGGAGGGGAAGCTGCTGGGCCCGGAGCTGAGCCGCATCCGGAGCGGTACGGACACAGCCGGGAACGGCCCTCAGAGCGCGAGCCCGGATCCCGCTGCTCCGGGCTGCGGAAGGTGATGGAGGCGGATGCTCCTCTCCATCCAGCCTGGAGAAGCCTCCGGCTCTCTGGGATGCTCTGGGTGTGAGATGAGTTATGTCCGGCCTCTGCTGGGGCTCGGCCGCTTCCCAGCTCCGGGATGAGCCGGGACGGGGATTCATGGAGCTCTCCGTCCCCAGAGCTGGCTCTGCCCTTGGAGCGCCTGGATGCGGAGCTTCCGCACGACCTGCCGGCCGGATACCTCTGGCGCCAGCGCCGCTCCCTGCCCGCCTTCCCGCTGCCTCCCGGCGCCCGGATCCCCGCGGAGCTCCGGTACGTGGCGGCCGTCGGGATAACCGCGATCCGCCGGGACGAGGGGCGATCCGAGGCCGCTGATCCGTGCCCTCTCTCCCGCAGGAGCAGCTCGGAGGTGCTCTGCGCCGGCCAGTTCCCGGCGGGGCTCAGCGAGCTGGTGCCGGGGATGCAGGCGCCGGCCTCGCCGGGCCGCCGCAGCCCCCGCGTCCGGCACCGCTCCGGGCTGGCGGCCGAGGCCGGCGGACGCGGGCGCCGCGAGCGGGACGGTGGCGGCAGCGAGGGCTCCGCGGGGCCCTGACGGGAGCGCGGTGCGGAATAAAGCTCCCTCCCCCGGCCCGTGTCCGTATTTCGGTCCGAACCGGCCCCCCGGGACCTGCGGGGGAGCCCCGTCCTCCGCTGCCCCGCCGGCCTCCACCTCGGGGACATACGGTACCGAGTGCGCTTCTACACGGGGATGTACGGTAGGGGATCTCCCAGCGTCATTGGCAGCCGCAAGGGGGTGGGAGGGCTCGTGATTGACGGCGCGGTGGCGAATCAGAAGCGGGTTTTGCCCTTGGGCGCCCGCCCAGCTTCAGTGCGGATTGGCCGGTCCCGTAGACTGGCAAAAGGGCTGGCCAATGACAAAGGAGGAGGGCGAGGCCTGAGGAAAGGTGGGAATGAGCAGTCCCGTTCTCTTCGCGAAGCGATTGGCTGGCGGGTCGGATTGGCACTTCTCTTCGCCAATAGGGTGGCGGGAGCGGTGCCCTGGGGCCG
>NW_028288991.1:300000-394865 GCF_059628265.1 Tinamus guttatus | reverse complement strand
ACACCAAGGAACCTGTTTCTCACTCCAAGCACAAAGCGTGCGCAGCACGAGTCTTGGCACAGCAAAACACTTCCTTTGGCATGCCCTTTGCAGCCTCACTCCAAACGGGGCTCTCCGCTTCATCCATCCCCTGACTCCATACAGGCACCAACGGGCTGCTAAAGCGTTTCGCAGAAAACACCAAGGAACCTGTTTCTCACTCCAAGCACAAAGCGTGCGCAGCACGAGTCTTGGCACAGCAGAACACTTCCTTTGGCATGCCTTTTGCAGCCTCACTCCAAACGGGGCTCTCCGCTTCATCCATCCCCTGACTCCATACTAGCACCTACGGGCTGCTAAAGCGTTTCGCAGAAAACACCAAGGAACCTGTTTCTCACTCCAACCACAAAGCGTGCGCAGCACGAGTCTTGGCACAGCAGAACACTTCCCTTGGCATGCCCTTTGCAGCCTCACTCCAAACGGGGCTCTCCGCTTCATCCATCCCCTGACTCCATACAGGCACCAACGGGCTGCTAAAGCGTTTCGCAGAAAACACCAAGGAACCTGTTTCTCACTCCAACCACAAAGCGTGCGCAGCACGAGTCTTGGCACAGCAGAACACTTCCTTTGGCATGCCTTTTGCAGCCTCACTCCAAACGGGGCTCTCCGCTTCATCCATCCCCTGACTCCATACTAGCACCAACGGGCTGCTAAAGCGTTTCGCAGAAAACACCAAGGAACCTGTTTCTCACTCCAAGCACAAAGCGTGCGCAGCACGAGTCTTGGCACATCAGAACACTTCCCTTGGCATGCCCTTTGCAGCCTCACTCCAAACGGGGCTCTCCGCTTCATCCATCCCCTAACTCCATACTAGGACCAATGGGCTGCTAAAGTGTTTTGAAGAAAACACCAACAAACCTGATTCTCACTCCAACCACAAAGTGTGCGCAGCACGAGTCTTGGCACAGCAGAACACTTCCCTTGGCATGCCCTTTGCAGCCTCACTCCAAACGGGGCTCTCCGCTTCATCCATCCCCTGACTCCATACAGGCACCAACGGGCTGCTAAAGCGTTTCGCAGAAAACACCAAGGAACCTGTTTCTCACTCCAACCACAAAGCGTGCGCAGCACGAGTCTTGGCACAGCAAAACACTTCCTTTGGCATGCGCTTTGCAGCCTCACTCCAAACGGGGCTCTCCGCTTCATCCATCCCCTGACTCCATATTAGCACCAACGGGCTGCTAAAGCGTTTCGCAGAAAACACCAAGGAACCTGTTTCTCACTCCAACCACAAAGCGTGCGCAGCACGAGTCTTGGCACAGCAAAACACTTCCTTTGGCATGCCCTTTGCAGTCTCACTCCAAACGGGGCTCTCCGCTTCATCCATCCCCTGACTCCATACTAGCACCAACGGGCTGCTAAAGCGTTTCGCAGAAAACACCAAGGAACCTGTTTCTCACTCCAACCACAAAGCGTGCGCAGCACGAGTCTTGGCACAGCAGAACACTTCCTTTGGCATGCCCTTTGCAGCCTCACTCCAAACGGAGCTCTCCGCTTCATCCATCCCCTGACTCCATACTAGCACCAACAGGCTGAAAAAGCGTTTCGCAGAAAACACCAAGGAACCTGTTTCTCACTCCAACCACAAAGCGTGCGCAGCACGAGTCTTGGCACAGCAGAACACTTCCTTTGGCATGCCCTTCGCACCCTCACTCCAAACGGGGCTCTCCACTTCATCCATCCCCTGACTCCATACTAGCACCAACGGGCTGCTAAAGCGTTTCGCAGAAAACACCAAGGAACCTGTTTCTCACTCCAAGCACAAAGCGTGCGCAGCACGAGTCTTGGCACAGTAGAACACTTCCTTTGGCATGCCCTTTGCAGCCTCACTCCAAACGGGGCTCTCCGCTTCATCCATCCCCTGACTCCATACTAGCACCAACGGGCTGCTAAAGCGTTTCGCAGAAAACACCAAGGAACCTGTTTCTCACTCCAAGCACAAAGCGTGCGCAGCACGAGTCTTGGCACAGCAGAACACTTCCCTTGGCATGCCCTTTGCAGCCTCACTCCAAACGGGGCTCTCCGCTTCATCCATCCCCTGACTCCATATTAGCACCAACGGCCTGCTAAAGCGTTTCGCAGAAAACACCAAGGAACCTGTTTCTCACTCCAACCACAAAGCGTGTGCAGCACGAGTCTTGGCACAGCAAAACACTTCCTTTGGCATGCCCTTTGCAGCCTCACTCCAAACGGGGCTCTCCGCTTCATCCATCCCCTGACTCCATACTAGCACCAACGGGCTGCTAAAGCGTTTCGCAGAAAACACCAAGGAACCTGTTTCTCACTCCAACCACAAAGCGTGCGCAGCACGAGTCTTGGCACAGCAGAACACTTCCCTTGGCATGCCCTTTGCAGCCTCACTCCAAACGGGGCTCTCCGCTTCATCCATCCCCTGACTCCATACTAGCACCAACGGGCTGCTAAAGCGTTTCGCAGAAAACACCAAGGAACCTGTTTCTCACTCCAACCACAAAGCGTGCGCAGCACGAGTCTTGGCACAGCAAAACACTTCCTTTGGCATGCCCTTTGCAGCCTCACTCCAAACGGGGCTCTCCGCTTCATCCATCCCCTGACTCCATACAGGCACCAACGGGCTGCTAAAGCGTTTCGCAGAAAACACCAAGGAACCTGTTTCTCACTCCAAGCACAAAGCGTGCGCAGCACGAGTCTTGGCACAGCAAAACACTTCCTTTGGCATGCCCTTTGCAGTCTCACTCCAAACGGGGCTCTCCGCTTCATCCATCCCCTGACTCCATACTAGCACCAACGGGCTGCTAAAGCGTTTCGCAGAAAACACCAAGGAACCTGTTTCTCACTCCAACCACAAAGCGTGCGCAGCACGAGTCTTGGCACAGCAGAACACTTCCTTTGGCATGCCCTTTGCAGCCTCACTCCAAACGGAGCTCTCCGCTTCATCCATCCCCTGACTCCATACTAGCACCAACAGGCTGAAAAAGCGTTTCGCAGAAAACACCAAGGAACCTGTTTCTCACTCCAAGCACAAAGCGTGCGCAGCACGAGTCTTGGCACAGCAGAACACTTCCTTTGGCATGCCCTTTGCAGCCTCACTCCAAACGGGGCTCTCCACTTCATCCATCCCCTGACTCCATACTAGCACCAACGGGCTGCTAAAGCGTTTCGCAGAAAACACCAAGGAACCTGTTTCTCACTCCAAGCACAAAGCGTGCGCAGCACGAGTCTTGGCACAGCAGAACACTTCCTTTGGCATGCCCTTTGCAGCCTCACTCCAAACGGGGCTCTCCGCTTCATCCATCCCCTGACTCCATACTAGCACCAACGGGCTGCTAAAGCGTTTCGCAGAAAACACCAAGGAACCTGTTTCTCACTCCAACCACAAAGCGTGCGCAGCACGAGTCTTGGCACAGCAGAACACTTCCCTTGGCATGCCCTTTGCAGCCTCACTCCAAACGGGGCTCTCCGCTTCATCCATCCCCTGACTCCATATTAGCACCAACGGGCTGCTAAAGCGTTTCGCAGAAAACACCAAGGAACCTGTTTCTCACTCCAACCACAAAGCGTGTGCAGCACGAGTCTTGGCACAGCAAAACACTTCCTTTGGCATGCCCTTTGCAGCCTCACTCCAAACGGGGCTCTCCGCTTCATCCATCCCCTGACTCCATACTAGCACCAACGGGCTGCTAAAGCGTTTCGCAGAAAACACCAAGGAACCTGTTTCTCACTCCAACCACAAAGCGTGCGCAGCACGAGTCTTGGCACAGCAGAACACTTCCCTTGGCATGCCCTTTGCAGCCTCACTCCAAACGGGGCTCTCCGCTTCATCCATCCCCTGACTCCATACAGGCACCAACGGGCTGCTAAAGCGTTTCGCAGAAAACACCAAGGAACCTGTTTCTCACTCCAACCACAAAGCGTGCGCAGCACGAGTCTTGGCACAGCAGAACACTTCCTTTGGCATGCCTTTTGCAGCCTCACTCCAAACGGGGCTCTCCGCTTCATCCATCCCCTGACTCCATACTAGCACCAACGGGCTGCTAAAGCGTTTCGCAGAAAACACCAAGGAACCTGTTTCTCACTCCAACCACAAAGCGTGCGCAGCACGAGTCTTGGCACAGCAAAACACTTCCCTTGGCATGCCCTTTGCAGCCTCACTCCAAACGGGGCTCTCCGCTTCATCCATCCCCTGACTCCATACTAGCACCAACGGGCTGCTCCAGCGTTTCGCAGAAAACACCAAGGAACCTGTTTCTCACTCCAACCACAAAGCGTGCGCAGCACGAGTCTTGGCACAGCAGAACACTTCCCTTGGCATGCCTTTTGCAGCCTCACTCCAAACGGGGCTCTCCGCTTCATCCATCCCCTGACTCCATACTAGCACCAACGGCCTGCTAAAGCATTTCGCAGGAAACACCAAGGAACCTGTTTCTCACTCCAACCACAAAGCGTGCGCAGCACGAGTCTTGGCACAGCAAAACACTTCCTTTGGCATGCCCTTTGCAGCCTCACTCCAAACGGGGCTCTCCGCTTCATCCATCCCCTGACTCCATACTAGCACCAACGGGCTGCTAAAGCGTTTCGCAGAAAACACCAAGGAACCTGTTTCTCACTCCAACCACAAAGCGTGCGCAGCACGAGTCTTGGCACAGCAGAACACTTCCTTTGGCATGCCCTTTGCAGCCTCACTCCAAACGGGGCTCTCCGCTTCATCCATCCCCTGACTCCATACTAGCACCAACGGCCTGCTAAAGCGTTTTGCAGAAAACACCAACAAACCTCTTTCTCACTCCAACCACAAAGTGTGCCCAGCACGAGTCTTGCCACAGCAGAACACTTCCCTTGGCATGCCCTTTGCAGCCTCACTCCAAACGGGGCTCTCCGTTTCATCCATCCCCTGACTCCATACTAGCACCAATGATCTGCTCCAGCGTTTCGGTAAAAAAACACCAGTCGACCCTTTTTCTCACTCCAACCACAAAGCGTGCGCAGCACGAGTCTTGGCACAGCAGAACACTTCCTTTGGCATGCCCTTTGCAGCCTCACGCCAAACGGGGCTCTCCGCTTCATCCATCCCTTAACTCCATACTAGCACCAACGGGCTGCTAAAGCGTTTCGCAGAGAACACCGCCGACCCTGTTTCTCACTCCAACCACAAAGTGTGCGCAGCATGAGTCTTCCAGCACCAGAACACTTCCCTTGGCATGCCCTTTGCAGCCTCACTCCAAAGGGAGCTCTCCGCTTCATCCATTTCCTAACTCCATACTAGCACCAACGGGCTGCTAAAGCGTTTCGCATAAAACACCACCGACCCTGTTTCTCACTCCAAGCACAAACCGTGCCCAGCACGAGTCTTGCCACAGCAGAACACTTCCCTTGGCATGCCCTTTGCAGCCTCACTCCAAACGGGGCTCTCCGTTTCATCCATCCCCTGACTCCATACTAGCACCAATGATCTGCTCCAGCGTTTCGGTAAAAAAACACCAGTCGACCCTTTTTCTCACTCCAACCACAAAGCGTGCGCAGCACGAGTCTTGGCACAGCAGAACACTTCCTTTGGCATGCCCTTTGCAGCCTCACGCCAAACGGGGCTCTCCGCTTCATCCATCCCTTAACTCCATACTAGCACCAACGGGCTGCTAAAGCGTTTCGCAGAGAACACCGCCGACCCTGTTTCTCACTCCAACCACAAAGTGTGCGCAGCATGAGTCTTCCAGCACCAGAACACTTCCTTTGGCATGCCCTTTGCAGCCTCACTCCAAACGGGGCTCTCCGCTTCATCCATCCCCTGACTCCATACTAGCACCAACGGCCTGCTAAAGCGTTTCGCAGAAAACACCAAGGAACCTATTTCTCACTCCAACCACAAAGCGTGCGCAGCACGAGTCTTGGCACAGCAGAACACTTCCCTTGGCATGCCTTTTGCAGCCTCACTCCAAACGGGGCTCTCCGCTTCATCCATCCCCTGACTCCATACTAGCACCAACGGGCTGCTAAAGCGTTTTGCAGAAAACACCAACAAACCTCTTTCTCACTCCAACCACAAAGTGTGCCCAGCACGAGTCTTGCCACAGCAGAACACTTCCCTTGGCATGCCCTTTGCAGCCTCACTCCAAACGGGGCTCTCCGTTTCATCCATCCCCTGACTCCATACTAGCACCAATGATCTGCTCCAGCGTTTCGGTAAAAAAACACCAGTCGACCCTTTTTCTCACTCCAACCACAAAGTGTGCGCAGCACGAGTCTTGGCACAGCAGAACACTTCCCTTGGCATGCCCTTTGCAGCCTCACGCCAAACGGGGCTCTCCGCTTCATCCATCCCTTAACTCCATACTAGCACCAACGGGCTGCTAAAGCGTTTCGCAGAGAACACCGCCGACCCTGTTTCTCACTCCAACCACAAAGTGTGCGCAGCATGAGTCTTCCAGCACCAGAACACTTCCCTTGGCATGCCCTTTGCAGCCTCACTCCAAAGGGAGCTCTCCGCTTCATCCATTTCCTAACTCCATACTAGCACCAACGGCCTGCTAAAGCGTTTCGCAGAAAACACCAAGGAACCTGTTTCTCACTCCAAGCACAAACCGTGCGCAGCACGAGTCTTGGCACAGCAAAACACTTCCTTTGGCATGCCCTTTGCAGCCTCACTCCAAACGGGGCTCTCCGCTTCATCCATCCCCTGACTCCATACTAGCACCAACGGCCTGCTAAAGCGTTTCGCAGAAAACACCAAGGAACCTATTTCTCACTCCAACCACAAAGCGTGCGCAGCACGAGTCTTGGCACAGCAGAACACTTCCCTTGGCATGCCTTTTGCAGCCTCACTCCAAACGGGGCTCTCCGCTTCATCCATCCCCTGACTCCATACTAGCACCAACGGGCTGCTAAAGCGTTTCGCAGAAAACACCAAGGAACCTGTTTCTCACTCCAACCACAAAGCGTGCGCAGCACGAGTCTTGGCACAGCAAAACACTTCCTTTGGCATGCCCTTTGCAGCCTCACTCCAAACGGGGCTCTCCGCTTCATCCATCCCCTGACTCCATACTAGCACCAACGGGCTGCTAAAGCGTTTCGCAGAAAACACCAAGGAACCTGTTTCTCACTCCAACCACAAAGCGTGCGCAGCACGAGTCTTGGCACAGCAGAACACTTCCCTTGGCATGCCTTTTGCAGCCTCACTCCAAACGGGGCTCTCCGCTTCATCCATCCCCTGACTCCATACTAGCACCAACGGGCTGCTAAAGCGTTTCGCAGGAAACACCAAGGAACCTGTTTCTCACTCCAACCACAAAGCGTGCGCAGCACGAGTCTTGGCACAGCAAAACACTTCCTTTGGCATGCCCTTTGCAGCCTCACTCCAAACGGGGCTCTCCGCTTCATCCATCCCCTGACTCCATACTAGCACCAACGGGCTGCTAAAGCGTTTCGCAGAAAACACCAAGGAACCTGTTTCTCACTCCAACCACAAAGCGTGCGCAGCACGAGTCTTGGCACAGCAGAACACTTCCTTTGGCATGCCCTTTGCAGCCTCACTCCAAACGGGGCTCTCCGCTTCGTCCATCCCCTGACTCCATACTAGCACCAACGGCCTGCTAAAGCGTTTTGCAGAAAACACCAACAAACCTCTTTCTCACTCCAACCAAAAAGTGTGCCCAGCACGAGTCTTGCCACAGCAGAACACTTCCCTTGGCATGCCCTTTGCAGCCTCACTCCAAACGGGGCTCTCCGCTTCATCCATCCCCTGACTCCATACTAGCACCAACGGGCTGCTAAAGCGTTTCGCAGAAAACACCAAGGAACCTGTTTCTCACTCCAACCACAAAGCGTGCGCAGCACGAGTCTTGGCACAGCAGAACACTTCCCTTGGCATGCCCTTTGCAGCCTCACTCCAAACGGGGCTCTCCGCTTCATCCATCCCCTGACTCCATACAGGCACCAACGGGCTGCTAAAGCGTTTCGCAGAAAACACCAAGGAACCTGTTTCTCACTCCAACCACAAAGCGTGCGCAGCACGAGTCTTGGCACAGCAGAACACTTCCTTTGGCATGCCTTTTGCAGCCTCACTCCAAACGGGGCTCTCCGCTTCATCCATCCCCTGACTCCATACTAGCACCAACGGGCTGCTAAAGCGTTTCGCAGAAAACACCAAGGAACCTGTTTCTCACTCCAACCACAAAGCGTGCGCAGCACGAGTCTTGGCACAGCAAAACACTTCCCTTGGCATGCCCTTTGCAGCCTCACTCCAAACGGGGCTCTCCGCTTCATCCATCCCCTGACTCCATACTAGCACCAACGGGCTGCTCCAGCGTTTCGCAGAAAACACCAAGGAACCTGTTTCTCACTCCAACCACAAAGCGTGCGCAGCACGAGTCTTGGCACAGCAGAACACTTCCCTTGGCATGCCTTTTGCAGCCTCACTCCAAACGGGGCTCTCCGCTTCATCCATCCCCTGACTCCATACTAGCACCAACGGGCTGCTAAAGCGTTTCGCAGAAAACACCAAGGAACCTGTTTCTCACTCCAACCACAAAGCGTGCGCAGCACGAGTCTTGGCACAGCAGAACACTTCCTTTGGCATGCCCTTTGCAGCCTCACTCCAAACGGGGCTCTCCGCTTCATCCATCCCCTGACTCCATACTAGCACCAACGGCCTGCTAAAGCGTTTTGCAGAAAACACGAACAAACCTCTTTCTCACTCCAAGCACAAAGTGTGCCCAGCACGAGTCTTGCCACAGCAGAACACTTCCCTTGGCATGCCCTTTGCAGCCTCACTCCAAACGGGGCTCTCCGTTTCATCCATCCCCTGACTCCATACTAGCACCAATGATCTGCTCCAGCGTTTCGGTAAAAAAACACCAGTCGACCCTTTTTCTCACTCCAACCACAAAGCGTGCGCAGCACGAGTCTTGGCACAGCAGAACACTTCCCTTGGCATGCCCTTTGCAGCCTCACGCCAAACGGGGCTCTCCGCTTCATCCATCCCTTAACTCCATACTAGCACCAACGGGCTGCTAAAGCGTTTCGCAGAGAACACCGCCGACCCTGTTTCTCACTCCAACCACAAAGTGTGCGCAGCATGAGTCTTCCAGCACCAGAACACTTCCCTTGGCATGCCCTTTGCAGCCTCACTCCAAAGGGAGCTCTCCGCTTCATCCATTTCCTAACTCCATACTAGCACCAACGGCCTGCTAAAGCGTTTCGCATAAAACACCACCGACCCTGTTTCTCACTCCAAGCACAAACCGTGCGCAGCACGAGTCTTGGCACAGCAAAACACTTCCTTTGGCATGCCCTTTGCAGCCTCACTCCAAACGGGGCTCTCCGCTTCATCCATCCCCTGACTCCATACTAGCACCAACGGGCTGCTAAAGCGTTTCGCAGGAAACACCAAGGAACCTGTTTCTCACTCCAACCACAAAGCGTGCGCAGCACGAGTCTTGGCACAGCAAAACACTTCCTTTGGCATGCCCTTTGCAGCCTCACTCCAAACGGGGCTCTCCGCTTCATCCATCCCCTGACTCCATACTAGCACCAACGGGCTGCTAAAGCGTTTCGCAGAAAACACCAAGGAACCTGTTTCTCACTCCAACCACAAAGCGTGCGCAGCACGAGTCTTGGCACAGCAGAACACTTCCTTTGGCATGCCCTTTGCAGCCTCACTCCAAACGGGGCTCTCCGCTTCATCCATCCCCTGACTCCATACTAGCACCAACGGCCTGCTAAAGCGTTTTGCAGAAAACACCAACAAACCTCTTTCTCACTCCAACCAAAAAGTGTGCCCAGCACGAGTCTTGCCGCAGCAGAACACTTCCCTTGGCATGCCCTTTGCAGCCTCACTCCAAACGGGGCTCTCCGCTTCATCCATCCCCTGACTCCATACTAGCACCAACGGGCTGCTAAAGCGTTTCGCAGAAAACACCAAGGAACCTGTTTCTCACTCCAACCACAAAGCGTGCGCAGCACGAGTCTTGGCACAGCAGAACACTTCCCTTGGCATGCCCTTTGCAGCCTCACTCCAAACGGGGCTCTCCGCTTCATCCATCCCCTGACTCCATACTAGCACCAACGGGCTGCTAAAGCGTTTCGCAGAAAACACCAAGGAACCTGTTTCTCACTCCAACCACAAAGCGTGCGCAGCACGAGTCTTGGCACAGCAGAACACTTCCTTTGGCATGCCTTTTGCAGCCTCACTCCAAACGGGGCTCTCCGCTTCATCCATCCCCTGACTCCATACTAGCACCAACGGGCTGCTAAAGCGTTTCGCAGAAAACACCAAGGAACCTGTTTCTCACTCCAACCACAAAGCGTGCGCAGCACGAGTCTTGGCACAGCAAAACACTTCCCTTGGCATGCCCTTTGCAGCCTCACTCCAAACGGGGCTCTCCGCTTCATCCATCCCCTGACTCCATACTAGCACCAACGGCCTGCTAAAGCGTTTTGCAGAAAACACGAACAAACCTCTTTCTCACTCCAAGCACAAAGTGTGCCCAGCACGAGTCTTGCCACAGCAGAACACTTCCCTTGGCATGCCCTTTGCAGCCTCACTCCAAACGGGGCTCTCCGTTTCATCCATCCCCTGACTCCATACTAGCACCAATGATCTGCTCCAGCGTTTCGGTAAAAAAACACCAGTCGACCCTTTTTCTCACTCCAACCACAAAGTGTGCGCAGCACGAGTCTTGGCACAGCAGAACACTTCCCTTGGCATGCCCTTTGCAGCCTCATGCCAAACGGGGCTCTCCGCTTCATCCATCCCTTAACTCCATACTAGCACCAACGGGCTGCTAAAGCGTTTCGCAGAGAACACCGCCGACCCTGTTTCTCACTCCAACCACAAAGTGTGCGCAGCATGAGTCTTCCAGCACCAGAACACTTCCCTTGGCATGCCCTTTGCAGCCTCACTCCAAAGGGAGCTCTCCGCTTCATCCATTTCCTAACTCCATACTAGCACCAACGGCCTGCTAAAGCGTTTCGCATAAAACACCACCAACCCTGTTTCTCACTCCAAGCACAAACCGTGCGCAGCACGAGTCTTGGCACAGCAAAACACTTCCTTTGGCATGCCCTTTGCAGCCTCACTCCAAACGGGGCTCTCCGCTTCATCCATCCCCTGACTCCATACTAGCACCAACGGCCTGCTAAAGCGTTTCGCAGAAAACACCAAGGAACCTATTTCTCACTCCAACCACAAAGCGTGCGCAGCACGAGTCTTGGCACAGCAGAACACTTCCCTTGGCATGCCTTTTGCAGCCTCACTCCAAACGGGGCTCTCCGCTTCATCCATCCCCTGACTCCATACTAGCACCAACGGGCTGCTAAAGCGTTTTGCAGAAAACACCAACAAACCTCTTTCTCACTCCAACCACAAAGTGTGCCCAGCACGAGTCTTGCCACAGCAGAACACTTCCCTTGGCATGCCCTTTGCAGCCTCACTCCAAACGGGGCTCTCCGTTTCATCCATCCCCTGACTCCATACTAGCACCAATGATCTGCTCCAGCGTTTCGGTAAAAAAACACCAGTCGACCCTTTTTCTCACTCCAACCACAAAGTGTGCGCAGCACGAGTCTTGGCACAGCAGAACACTTCCCTTGGCATGCCCTTTGCAGCCTCACGCCAAACGGGGCTCTCCGCTTCATCCATCCCTTAACTCCATACTAGCACCAACGGGCTGCTAAAGCGTTTCGCAGAGAACACCGCCGACCCTGTTTCTCACTCCAACCACAAAGTGTGCGCAGCATGAGTCTTCCAGCACCAGAACACCTCCCTTGGCATGCCCTTTGCAGCCTCACTCCAAAGGGAGCTCTCAGCTTCATCCATTTCCTAACTCCATACTAGCACCAACGGCCTGGTAAAGCGTTTCGCATAAAACACCACCGACCCTGTTTCTCACTCCAAGCACAAACCGTGCGCAGCACGAGTCTTGGCACAGCAAAACACTTCCTTTGGCATGCCCTTTGCAGCCTCACTCCAAACGGGGCTCTCCGCTTCATCCATCCCCTGACTCCATACTAGCACCAACGGCCTGCTAAAGCGTTTCGCAGAAAACACCAAGGAACCTATTTCTCACTCCAACCACAAAGCGTGCGCAGCACGAGTCTTGGCACAGCAGAACACTTCCCTTGGCATGCCTTTTGCAGCCTCACTCCAAACGGGGCTCTCCGCTTCATCCATCCCCTGACTCCATACTAGCACCAACGGGCTGCTAAAGCGTTTCGCAGAAAACACCAAGGAACCTGTTTCTCACTCCAACCACAAAGCGTGCGCAGCACGAGTCTTGGCACAGCAAAACACTTCCTTTGGCATGCCCTTTGCAGCCTCACTCCAAACGGGGCTCTCCGCTTCATCCATCCCCTGACTCCATACTAGCACCAACGGGCTGCTAAAGCGTTTCGCAGAAAACACCAAGGAACCTGTTTCTCACTCCAACCACAAAGCGTGCGCAGCACGAGTCTTGGCACAGCAGAACACTTCCTTTGGCATGCCCTTTGCAGCCTCACTCCAAACGGGGCTCTCCGCTTCATCCATCCCCTGACTCCATACTAGCACCAACGGCCTGCTAAAGCGTTTTGCAGAAAACACCAACAAACCTCTTTCTCACTCCAACCACAAAGTGTGCCCAGCACGAGTCTTGCCACAGCAGAACACTTCCCTTGGCATGCCCTTTGCAGCCTCACTCCAAACGGGGCTCTCCGCTTCATCCATCCCCTGACTCCATACAGGCACCAACGGGCTGCTAAAGCGTTTCGGTAAAAAAACACCAGTCGACCCTTTTTCTCACTCCAACCACAAAGTGTGCGTAGCACGAGTCTTGGCACAGCAGAACACTTCCCTTGGCATGCCCTTTGCAGCCTCACGCCAAACGGGGCTCTCCGCTTCATCCATCCCTTAACTCCATACTAGCACCAACGGGCTGCTAAAGCGTTTCGCAGAGAACACCGCCGACCCTGTTTCTCACTCCAACCACAAAGTGTGCGCAGCATGAGTCTTCCAGCACCAGAACACTTCCCTTGGCATGCCCTTTGCAGCCTCACTCCAAAGGGAGCTCTCCGCTTCATCCATTTCCTAACTCCATACTAGCACCAACGGCCTGCTAAAGCGTTTCGCATAAAACACCACCGACCCTGTTTCTCACTCCAAGCACAAAGCGTGCGCAGCACGAGTCTTGGCACAGCAGAACACTTCCTTTGGCATGCCCTTTGCAGCCTCACTCCAAATGGGGCTCTCCGCTTCATCCATCCACTGACTCCATACTAGCACTAACGGGCTGCTAAAGCGTTTCGCAGAAAACACCAAGGAACCTGTTTCTCACTCCAACCACAAAGCGTGCGCAGCACGAGTCTTGGCACAGCAGAACACTTCCTTTGGCATGCCCTTTGCAGCCTCACTCCAAACGGGGCTCTCCGCTTCATCCATCCCCTAACTCCATACTGGCACCAACGGGCTGCTAAAGCGTTTCGCAGAAAACACCATGAAACCTGTTTCTCACTCCAACCACAAAGTGTGCGCAGCAAGAGTCTTGGCACAGCAGAACACTTCCTTTGGCATGCGCTTTGCAGCCTCACTCCAAACGGGGCTCTCCGCTTCATCCATCCCCTGACTCCATACAGGCACGAACGGGCTGCTAAAGCGTTTCGCAGAAAACACCAAGGAACCTGTTTCTCACTCCAACCACAAAGCGTGCGCAGCACGAGTCTTGCAACAGCAGAACACTTCCCTTGGCATGCCCTTTGCAGCCTCACTCCAAACGGGGCTCTCCGCTTCATCCATCCTCCAACTCCATACTAGCACCAACGGCCTGCTAAAGCGTTTTGCAGAAAACACCAACAAACCTCTTTCTCACTCCAACCACAAAGCGTGCGCAGCACGAGTCTTGCCACAGCAGAACACTTCCCTTGGCATGCCCTTTGCAGCCTCACTCCAAACGGGGCTCTCCGCTTCATCCATCCCCTGACTCCATACTAGCACCAACGGGCTGCTAAAGCGTTTCGCAGAAAACACCAAGGAACCTGTTTCTCACTCCAACCACAAAGCGTGCGCAGCACGAGTCTTGGCACAGCAGAACACTTCCCTTGGCATGCCCTTTGCAGCCTCACTCCAAACGGGGCTCTCCACTTCATCCATCCCCTGACTCCATACTAGCACCAACGGGCTGCTAAAGCGTTTCGCAGAAAACACCAAGGAACCTGTTTCTCACTCCAACCACAAAGCGTGCGCAGCACGAGTCTTGGCACAGCAAAACACTTCCTTTGGCATGCCCTTTGCAGCCTCACTCCAAACGGGGCTCTCCGCTTCATCCATCCCCTGACTCCATATTAGCACCAACGGGCTGCTAAAGCGTTTCGCAGAAAACACCAAGGAACCTGTTTCTCACTCCAAGCACAAAGCGTGCGCAGCACGAGTCTTGGCACAGCAAAACACTTCCTTTGGCATGCCCTTTGCAGCCTCACTCCAAACGGGGCTCTCCGCTTCATCCATCCCCTGACTCCATACTAGCACCAACGGGCTGCTAAAGCGTTTCGCAGAAAACACCAAGGAACCTTTTTCTCACTCCAACCACAAAGCGTGCGCAGCACGAGTCTTGGCACAGCAAAACACTTCCTTTGGCATGCCCTTTGCAGCCTCACTCCAAACAGGGCTCTCCGCTTCATCCATCCCCTGACTCCATACTAGCACCAACGGGCTGCTAAAGCGTTTCGCAGAAAACACCAAGGAACCTGTTTCTCACTCCAACCACAAAGCGTGCGCAGCACGAGTCTTGGCACAGCAGAACACTTCCCTTGGCATGCCCTTTGCAGCCTCACTCCAAACGGGGCTCTCCGCTTCATCCATCCCCTAACTCCATACTAGCACCAACGGGCTGCTAAAGCGTTACGGAGAAAACACCAATCGACCCTGTTTCTCACTCCAAGCACAAAGTATGCGCAGCACGAGTCTTGGCACAGCACAACACTTCCCTTGGCATGCCCTTTGCAGCCTCACTCCAAACGGGGCTCTCCGCTTCATCCATCCCCTAACTCCATACTAGCACCAACGGCCTGCTAAAGCGTTTCGCAGAAAACACCAAGGAACCTGTTTCTCACTCCAACCACAAAGTGTGCGCAGCACGAGTCTTGGCACAGCATAACACTTCCCTTGGCATGCCCTTTGCAGCCTCACTTCAAAAGGGGCTCTCCGTTTCATCCATCCCCTAACTCCATACTAGCACCAATGATCCGCTCCAGCGTTTCGGCAGAAAAACACCAATCGACCCTGTTTCTCACTCCAACCACAAAGTGTGCGCAGCATGAGTCTTGGCACAGCAAAACACTTCCTTTGGCATGCCCTTTGCAGCCTCACTCCAAACGGGGCTCTCCGCTTCATCCATCCCCTGACTCCATACTAGCACCAACGGGCTGCTAAAGCGTTTCGCAGAAAACACCAAGGAACCTGTTTCTCACTCCAACCACAAAGCGTGCGCAGCACGAGTCTTGGCACAGCAGAACACTTCCTTTGGCATGCCCTTTGCAACCTCACTCCAAACGGGGCTCTCCGCTTCATCCATCCCCTGACTCCATACTAGCACCAACGGCCTGCTAAAGCGTTTTGCAGAAAACACCAACAAACCTCTTTCTCACTCCAACCACAAAGTGTGCCCAGCACGAGTCTTGCCACAGCAGAACACTTCCCTTGGCATGCCCTTTGCAGCCTCACTCCAAACGGGGCTCTCCGTTTCATCCATCCCCTAACTCCATACTAGCACCAATGATCTGCTCCAGCGTTTCGGTAAAAAAACACCAGTCGACCCTTTTTATCACTCCAACCACAAAGTGTGCGTAGCACGAGTCTTGGCACAGCAGAACACTTCCCTTGGCATGCCCTTTGCAGCCTCACGCCAAACGGGGCTCTCCGCTTCATCCATCCCTTAACTCCATACTAGCATCAACGGGCTGCTAAAGCGTTTCGCAGAAAACACCAAGGAACCTGTTTCTCACTCCAAGCACAAAGCGTGCGCAGCACGAATCTTGGCACAGCAAAACACTTCCTTTGGCATGCCCTTTGCAGCCTCACTCCAAACGGGGCTCTCCGCTTCATCCATTTCCTAACTCCATACTAGCACCAACGGGCTTCTAAAGCGTTTCGCAGAAAACACCAAGGAACCTGTTTCTCACTCCAAGCACAAAGCGTGCGCAGCACGAGTCTTGGCACAGCAAAACACTTCCTTTGGCATGTCCTTTGCAGCCTCACTCCAAACGGGGCTCTCCGCTTCATCCATCCCCTGACTCCATACTAGCACCAACGGCCTGCTAAAGAGTTTCGCAGAAAACACCAAGGAACCTGTTTCTCACTCCAACCACAAAGCGTGCGCAGCACGAGTCTTGGCACAGCAAAACACTTCCTTTGGCATGCGCTTTGCAGCCTCACTCCAAACGGGGCTCTCCGCTTCATCCATCCCCTGACTCCATACAGGCACCAACGGGCTGCTAAAGCGTTTCGCAGAAAACACCAAGGAACCTGTTTCTCACTCCAAGCACAAAGCGTGCGCAGCACGAGTCTTGGCACAGCAAAACACTTCCTTTGGCATGCCCTTTGCAGCCTCACTCCAAACGGGGCTCTCCGCTTCATCCATCCCCTGACTCCATACTAGCACCAACGGGCTGCTAAAGCGTTTCGCAGAAAACACCAAGGAACTTGTTTCTCACTCCAACCACAAAGCGTGCGCAGCACGAGTCTTGGCACAGCAAAACACTTCCCTTGGCATGCCCTTTGCAGCCTCACTCCAAACGGGGCTCTCCGCTTCATCCATCCCCTGACTCCATATTAGCACCAACGGGCTGCTCCAGCGTTTCGCAGAAAACACCAAGGAACCTGTTTCTCACTCCAAGCACAAAGCGTGCGCAGCACGAGTCTTGGCACAGCAGAACACTTCCTTTGGCATGCCCTTTGCAGCCTCACTCCAAACGGGGCTCTCCGCTTCATCCATCCCCTGACTCCATACTAGCACCAACGGCCTGCTAAAGCGTTTCGCAGAAAACACCAAGGAACCTGTTTCTCACTCCAAGCACAAAGCGTGCGCAGCACGAGTCTTGGCACAGCAAAACACTTCCTTTGGCATGCCCTTTGCAGCCTCACTCCAAACGGGGCTCTCCGCTTCATCCATCCCCTGACTCCATACTAGCACCAACGGCCTGCTAAAGCGTTTCGCAGAAAACACCAAGGAACCTTTTTCTCACTCCAACCACAAAGCGTGCGCAGCACGAGTCTTGGCACAGCAAAACACTTCCTTTGGCATGCCCTTTGCAGCCTCACTCCAAACAGGGCTCTCCGCTTCATCCATCCCCTAACTCCATACTAGGACCAATGGGCTGCTAAAGCGTTTTGAAGAAAACACCAACAATCCTGTTTCTCACTCCAACCACAAAGTGTACGCAGCACGAGTCTTGCCACAGCAGAACACTTCCCTTGGCATGCCCTTTGCAGCCTCACTCCAAACGGGGCTCTCTGCTTCATCCATCCCCTAACTCCATACTAGCATCAACGGGCTGCTAAAGCGTTTCGCAGAAAACACCATGAAACCTGTTTCTCACTCCAACCACAAAGTGTGCGCAGCACGAGTCTTGGCACAGCAGAACACTTCCCTTGGCATGCCCTTTGCAGCCTCACTCCAAACGGGGCTCTCCGCTTCATCCATTTCCTAACTCCATACTAGCACCAACGGGCTGCTAAAGCGTTACGGAGAAAACACCAATCGACCCTGTTTCTCACTCCAAGCACAAAGTATGCGCAGCACGAGTCTTGGCACAGCAGAACACTTCCCTTGGCATGCCCTTTGCAGCCTCACTCCAAACGGGGCTCTCCGCTTCATCCATCCCCTAACTCCATAATAGCACCAACGGCCTGCTAAAGCGTTTCGCAGAAAACACCAAGGAACCTCTTTCTCACTCCAACCACAAAGTGTGCGCAGCACGAGTCTTGGCACAGCATAACACTTCCCTTGGCATGCCCTTTGCAGCCTCACTTCAAAAGGGGCTCTCCGTTTCATCCATCCCCTAACTCCATACTAGCACCAATGGGCTGCTAAAGCGTTTCGCAGAGAACACCGCCGACCCTGTTTCTCACTCCAACCACAAAGTGTGCGCAGCATGAGTCTTCCAGCACCAGAACACTTCCCTTGGCATGCCCTTTGCAGCCTCACTCCAAAGGGAGCTCTCCGCTTCATCCATTTCCTAACTCCATACTAGCACCAACGGCCTGCTAAAGCGTTTCGCATAAAACACCACCGACCCTGTTTCTCACTCCAAGCACAAACCGTGCGCAGCACGAGTCTTGGCACAGCAAAACACTTCCTTTGGCATGCGCTTTGCAGCCTCACTCCAAACGGGGCTCTCCGCTTCATCCATCCCCTGACTCCATACAGGCACCAACGGGCTGCTAAAGCGTTTCGCAGAAAACACCAAGGAACCTGTTTCTCACTCCAACCACAAAGCGTGCGCAGCACGAGTCTTGGCACAGCAAAACACTTCCTTTGTCATGCCCTTTGCAGCCTCACTCCAAACGGGGCTCTCCGCTTCATCCATCCCCTGACTCCATACTAGCACCAACGGGCTGCTAAAGCGTTTCGCAGAAAACACCAAGGAACCTGTTTCTCACTCCAAGCACAAAGCGTGCGCAGCACGAGTCTTGGCACAGCAGAACACTTCCTTTGGCATGCGCTTTGCAGCCTCACTCCAAACGGGGCTCTCCGCTTCATCCATCCCCTGACTCCATACAGGCACCAACGGGCTGCTAAAGCGTTTCGCAGAAAACACCAAGGAACCTGTTTCTCACTCCAAGCACAAAGCGTGCGCAGCACGAGTCTTGGCACAGCAAAACACTTCCTTTGGCATGCCCTTTGCAGCCTCACTCCAAACGGGGCTCTCCGCTTCATCCATCCCCTGACTCCATACTAGCACCAACGGCCTGCTAAAGCGTTTCGCAGAAAACACCAAGGAACCTGTTTCTCACTCCAACCACAAAGCGTGCGCAGCACGAGTCTTGGCACAGCAAAACACTTCCCTTGGCATGCCCTTTGCAGCCTCACTCCAAACGGGGCTCTCCGCTTCATCCATCCCCTGACTCCATACTAGCACCAACGGGCTGCTAAAGCGTTTCGCAGAAAACACCAAGGAACCTGTTTCTCACTCCAAGCACAAAGCGTGCGCAGCACGAGTCTTGGCACAGCAAAACACTTCCTTTGGCATGCCCTTTGCAGCCTCACTCCAAACGGGGCTCTCCGCTTCATCCATCCCCTGACTCCATACTAGCACCAACGGGCTGCTAAAGCGTTTTGCAGAAAACACCAAGGAACCTTTTTCTCACTCCAACCACAAAGCGTGCGCAGCACGAGTCTTGGCACAGCAAAACACTTCCTTTGGCATGCCCTTTGCAGCCTCACTCCAAACAGGGCTCTCCGCTTCATCCATCCCCTGACTCCATACTAGCACCAACGGGCTGCTAAAGCGTTTCGCAGAAAACACCAAGGAACCTGTTTCTCACTCCAACCACAAAGCGTGCGCAGCACGAGTCTTGGCACAGCAGAACACTTCCCTTGGCATGCCCTTTGCAGCCTCACTCCAAACGGGGCTCTCCGCTTCATCCATCCCCTAACTCCATACTAGGATCAATGGGCTGCTAAAGCGTTTTGAAGAAAACACCAACAATCCTGTTTCTCACTCCAACCACAAAGTGTACGCAGCACGAGTCTTGCCACAGCAGAACACTTCCCCTTGGCATGCCCTTTGCAGCCTCACTCCAAACGGGGCTCTCCGCTTCATCCATCCCCTGACTCCATACTAGCACCAACGGGCTGCTAAAGAGTTTCGCAGAAAACACCAAGGAACCTGTTTCTCACTCCAACCACAAAGCGTGCGCAGCACGAGTCTTGGCACAGCAGAACACTTCCTTTGGCATGCCCTTTGCAGCCTCACTCCAAACGGGGCTCTCCGCTTCATCCATCCCCTGACTCCATACTAGCACCAACGGGCTGCTAAAGCGTTTCGCAGAAAACACCAAGGAACCTGTTTCTCACTCCAACCACAAAGCGTGCGCAGCACGAGTCTTGGCACAGCAGAACACTTCCTTTGGCATGCCCTTTGCAGCCTCACTCCAAACGGGGCTCTCCGCTTCATCCATCCCCTGACTCCATACTAGCACCAACGGGCTGCTAAAGCGTTTCGCAGAAAACACCAAGGAACCTGTTTCTCACTCCAAGCACAAAGCGTGCGCAGCACGAGTCTTGGCACAGCAAAACACTTCCTTTGGCATGCCCTTTGCAGCCTCACTCCAAACGGGGCTCTCCGCTTCATCCATCCCCTGACTCCATACTAGCACCAACGGGCTGCTAAAGCGTTTCGCAGAAAACACCAAGGAACCTTTTTCTCACTCCAACCACAAAGCGTGCGCAGCACGAGTCTTGGCACAGCAAAACACTTCCTTTGGCATGCCCTTTGCAGCCTCACTCCAAACAGGGCTCTCCGCTTCATCCATCCCCTAACTCCATACTAGGACCAATGGGCTGCTAAAGCGTTTTGAAGAAAACACCAACAATCCTGTTTCTCACTCCAACCACAAAGTGTACGCAGCACGAGTCTTGCCACAGCAGAACACTTCCCTTGGCATGCCCTTTGCAGCCTCACTCCAAACGGGGCTCTCTGCTTCATCCATCCCCTAACTCCATACTAGCATCAACGGGCTGCTAAAGCGTTTCGCAGAAAACACCATGAAACCTGTTTCTCACTCCAACCACAACGTGTGCGCAGCACGAGTCTTGGCACAGCAGAACACTTCCCCTTGGCATGCCCTTTGCAGCCTCACTCCAAACGGGGCTCTCCGCTTCATCCATCCCCTAACTCCATACTAGCACCAACGGGCTGCTAAAGCGTTACGGAGAAAACACCAATCGACCCTGTTTCTCACTCCAAGCACAAAGTATGCGCAGCACGAGTCTTGGCACAGCACAACACTTCCCTTGGCATGCCCTTTGCAGCCTCACTCCAAACGGGGCTCTCCGCTTCATCCATCCCCTAACTCCATAATAGCACCAACGGCCTGCTAAAGCGTTTCGCAGAAAACACCAAGGAACCTCTTTCTCACTCCAACCACAAAGTGTGCGCAGCACGTGTCTTGGCACAGCATAACACTTCCCTTGGCATGCCCTTTGCAGCCTCACTTCAAAAGGGGCTCTCCGTTTCATCCATCCCCTAACTCGATACTAGCACCAATGATCTGCTCCAGCGTTTCGGCAGAAAAACACCAATCGACCCTGTTTCTCACTCCAACCACAAAGTGTGCGCAGCATGAGTCTTGGCACAGCAGAACACTTCCCTTGGCATGCCCTTTGCAGTCTCACTCCAAACGGGGCTCTCCGCTTCATCCATCCCCTAACTCCATACTAGCACCAACGGGCTGCTAAAGCGTTTCGCAGAAAACACCAAGGAACCTGTTTCTCACTCCAACCACAAAGCGTGCGCAGCACGAGTCTTGGCACAGCAGAACACTTCCTTTGGCATGCCCTTTGCAGCCTCACTCCAAACGGGGCTCTCCGCTTCATCCATCCCCTGACTCCATACTAGCGCCAACGGCCTGCTAAAGCGTTTTGCAGAAAACACCAACAAACCTCTTTCTCACTCCAACCACAAAGTGTGCCCAGCACGAGTCTTGCCACAGCAGAACACTTCCCTTGGCATGCCCTTTGCAGCCTCACTCCAAACGGGGCTCTCCGTTTCATCCATCCCCTGACTCCATACTAGCACCAATGATCTGCTCCAGCGTTTCGGTAAAAAAACACCAGTCGACCCTTTTTCTCACTCCAACCACAAAGTGTGCGCAGCACGAGTCTTGGCACAGCAGAACACTTCCCTTGGCATGCCCTTTGCAGCCTCACGCCAAACGGGGCTCTCCGCTTCATCCATCCCTTAACTCCATACTAGCACCAATGGGCTGCTAAAGCGTTTCGCAGAGAACACCGCCGACCCTGTTTCTCACTCCAACCACAAAGTGTGCGCAGCATGAGTCTTCCAGCACCAGAACACTTCCCTTGGCATGCCCTTTGCAGCCTCACTCCAAAGGGAGCTCTCAGCTTCATCCATTTCCTAACTCCATACTAGCACCAACGGCCTGCTAAAGCGTTTCGCAGAAAACACCACCGACCCTGTTTCTCACTCCAAGCACAAACCATGCGCAGCACGAGTCTTGGCACAGCAAAACACTTCCTTTGGCATGCGCTTTGCAGCCTCACTCCAAACGGGGCTCTCCGCTTCATCCATCCCCTGACTCCATACTAGCACCAACGGGCTGCTAAAGCGTTTCGCAGAAAACACCAAGGAACCTGTTTCTCACTCCAACCACAAAGCGTGCGCAGCACGAGTCTTGGCACAGCAAAACACTTCCTTTGGCATGCCCTTTGCAGCCTCACTCCAAACGGGGCTCTCCGCTTCATCCATCCCCTGACTCCATACTAGCACCAACGGGCTGCTAAAGCGTTTCGCAGAAAACACCAAGGAACCTGTTTCTCACTCCAAGCACAAAGCGTGCGCAGCACGAGTCTTGGCACAGCAAAACACTTCCTTTGGCATGCCCTTTGCAGCCTCACTCCAAACGGGGCTCTCCGCTTCATCCATCCCCTGACTCCATACTAGCACCAACGGGCTGCTAAAGCGTTTCGCAGAAAACACCAAGGAACCTGTTTCTCACTCCAACCACAAAGCGTGCGCAGCACGAGTCTTGGCACAGCAAAACACTTCCTTTGGCATGCCCTTTGCAGCCTCACTCCAAACAGGGCTCTCCGCTTCATCCATCCCCTGACTCCATACTAGCACCAACGGGCTGCTAAAGCGTTTCGCAGAAAACACCAAGGAACCTGTTTCTCACTCCAACCACAAAGCGTGCGCAGCACGAGTCTTGGCACAGCAGAACACTTCCCTTGGCATGCCCTTTGCAGCCTCACTCCAAACGGGGCTCTCCGCTTCATCCATCCCCTAACTCCATACTAGGATCAATGGGCTGCTAAAGCGTTTTGAAGAAAACACCAACAATCCTGTTTCTCACTCCAACCACAAAGTGTACGCAGCACGAGTCTTGCCACAGCAGAACACTTCCCCTTGGCATGCCCTTTGCAGCCTCACTCCAAACGGGGCTCTCCGCTTCATCCATCCCCTGACTCCATACTAGCACCAACGGGCTGCTAAAGAGTTTCGCAGAAAACACCAAGGAACCTGTTTCTCACTCCAACCACAAAGCGTGCGCAGCACGAGTCTTGGCACAGCAGAACACTTCCTTTGGCATGCGCTTTGCAGCCTCACTCCAAACGGGTCTCTCCGCTTCATCCATCCCCTGACTCCATACAGGCACCAACGGGCTGCTAAAGCGTTTCGCAGAAAACACCAAGGAACCTGTTTCTCACTCCAACCACAAAGCGTGCGCAGCACGAGTCTTGGCACAGCAGAACACTTCCTTTGGCATGCCCTTTGCAGCCTCACTCCAAACGGGGCTCTCCGCTTCATCCATCCCCTGACTCCATACTAGCACCAACGGGCTGCTAAAGCGTTTCGCAGAAAACACCAAGGAACCTGTTTCTCACTCCAAGCACAAAGCGTGCGCAGCACGAGTCTTGGCACAGCAAAACACTTCCTTTGGCATGCCCTTTGCAGCCTCACTCCAAACGGGGCTCTCCGCTTCATCCATCCCCTGACTCCATACTAGCACCAACGGGCTGCTAAAGCGTTTCGCAGAAAACACCAAGGAACCTTTTTCTCACTCCAACCACAAAGCGTGCGCAGCACGAGTCTTGGCACAGCAAAACACTTCCTTTGGCATGCCCTTTGCAGCCTCACTCCAAACAGGGCTCTCCGCTTCATCCATCCCCTAACTCCATACTAGGACCAATGGGCTGCTAAAGCGTTTTGAAGAAAACACCAACAATCCTGTTTCTCACTCCAACCACAAAGTGTACGCAGCACGAGTCTTGCCACAGCAGAACACTTCCCTTGGCATGCCCTTTGCAGCCTCACTCCAAACGGGGCTCTCTGCTTCATCCATCCCCTAACTCCATACTAGCATCAACGGGCTGCTAAAGCGTTTCGCAGAAAACACCATGAAACCTGTTTCTCACTCCAACCACAAAGTGTGCGCAGCACGAGTCTTGGCACAGCAGAACACTTCCCTTGGCATGCCCTTTGCAGCCTCACTCCAAACGGGGCTCTCCGCTTCATCCATCCCCTAACTCCATACTAGCACCAACGGGCTGCTAAAGCGTTACGGAGAAAACACCAATCGACCCTGTTTCTCACTCCAAGCACAAAGTATGCGCAGCACGAGTCTTGGCACAGCACAACACTTCCCTTGGCATGCCCTTTGCAGCCTCACTCCAAACGGGGCTCTCCGCTTCATCCATCCCCTAACTCCATAATAGCACCAACGGCCTGCTAAAGCGTTTCGCAGAAAACACCAAGGAACCTGTTTCTCACTCCAACCACAAAGTGTGCGCAGCACGAGTCTTGGCACAGCATAACACTTCCCTTGGCATGCCCTTTGCAGCCTCACTTCAAAAGGGGCTCTCCGTTTCATCCATCCCCTAACTCCATACTAGCACCAATGATCTGCTCCAGCGTTTCGGCAGAAAAACACCAATCGACCCTGTTTCTCACTCCAACCACAAAGTGTGCGCAGCATGAGTCTTGGCACAGCAGAACACTTCCCTTGGCATGCCCTTTGCAGCCTCACTCCAAACGGGGCTCTCCGCTTCATCCATCCCCTGACTCCATACTAGCGCCAACGGCCTGCTAAAGCGTTTTGCAGAAAACACCAACAAACCTCTTTCTCACTCCAACCACAAAGTGTGCCCAGCACGAGTCTTGCCACAGCAGAACACTTCCCTTGGCATGCCCTTTGCAGCCTCACTCCAAACGGGGCTCTCCGTTTCATCCATCCCCTGACTCCATACTAGCACCAATGATCTGCTCCAGCGTTTCGGTAAAAAAACACCAGTCGACCCTTTTTCTCACTCCAACCACAAAGTGTGCGCAGCACGAGTCTTGGCACAGCAGAACACTTCCCTTGGCATGCCCTTTGCAGCCTCACGCCAAACGGGGCTCTCCGCTTCATCCATCCCTTAACTCCATACTAGCACCAATGGGCTGCTAAAGCGTTTCGCAGAGAACACCGCCGACCCTGTTTCTCACTCCAACCACAAAGTGTGCGCAGCATGAGTCTTCCAGCACCAGAACACTTCCCTTGGCATGCCCTTTGCAGCCTCACTCCAAAGGGAGCTCTCAGCTTCATCCATTTCCTAACTCCATACTAGCACCAACGGCCTGCTAAAGCGTTTCGCATAAAACACCACCGACCCTGTTTCTCACTCCAAGCACAAACCATGCGCAGCACGAGTCTTGGCACAGCAAAACACTTCCTTTGGCATGCGCTTTGCAGCCTCACTCCAAACGGGGCTCTCCGCTTCATCCATCCCCTGACTCCATACTAGCACCAACGGGCTGCTAAAGCGTTTCGCAGAAAACACCAAGGAACCTGTTTCTCACTCCAACCACAAAGCATGCGCAGCACGAGTCTTGGCACAGCAAAACACTTCCTTTGGCATGCCCTTTGCAGCCTCACTCCAAACGGGGCTCTCCGCTTCATCCATCCCCTGACTCCATACTAGCACCAACGGGCTGCTAAAGCGTTTCGCAGAAAACACCAAGGAACCTGTTTCTCACTCCAAGCACAAAGCGTGCGCAGCACGAGTCTTGGCACAGCAGAACACTTCCTTTGGCATGCGCTTTGCAGCCTCACTCCAAACGGGGCTCTCCGCTTCATCCATCCCCTGACTCCATACAGGCACCAACGGGCTGCTAAAGCGTTGCGCAGAAAACACCAAGGAACCTGTTTCTCACTCCAACCACAAAGCGTGCGCAGCACGAGTCTTGGCACAGCAAAACACTTCCTTTGGCATGCCCTTTGCAGCCTCACTCCAAACGGGGCTCTCCGCTTCATCCATCCCCTGACTCCATACAGGCACCAACGGGCTGCTAAAGCGTTTCGCAGAAAACACCAAGGAACCTGTTTCTCACTCCAACCACAAAGCGTGCGCAGCACGAGTCTTGGCACAGCAAAACACTTCCCTTGGCATGCCCTTTGCAGCCTCACTCCAAACGGGGCTCTCCGCTTCATCCATCCCCTGACTCCATACTAGCACCAACGGGCTGCTAAAGCGTTTCGCAGAAAACACCAAGGAACCTTTTTCTCACTCCAACCACAAAGCGTGCGCAGCACGAGTCTTGGCACAGCAAAACACTTCCTTTGGCATGCCCTTTGCAGCCTCACTCCAAACAGGGCTCTCCGCTTCATCCATCCCCTGACTCCATACTAGCACCAACGGGCTGCTAAAGCGTTTCGCAGAAAACACCAAGGAACCTGTTTCTCACTCCAACCACAAAGCGTGCGCAGCACGAGTCTTGGCACAGCAGAACACTTCCCTTGGCATGCCCTTTGCAGCCTCACTCCAAACGGGGCTCTCCGCTTCATCCATCCCCTAACTCCATACTAGGACCAATGGGCTGCTAAAGCGTTTTGAAGAAAACACCAACAATCCTGTTTCTCACTCCAACCACAAAGTGTACGCAGCACGAGTCTTGCCACAGCAGAACACTTCCCCTTGGCATGCCCTTTGCAGCCTCACTCCAAACGGAGCTCTCTGCTTCATCCATCCCCTAACTCCATACTAGCATCAACGGGCTGCTAAAGCGTTTCGCAGAAAACACCATGAAACCTGTTTCTCACTCCAACCACAAAGTGTGCGCAGCACGAGTCTTGGCACAGCAGAACACTTCCCTTGGCATGCCCTTTGCAGCCTCACTCCAAACGGGGCTCTCCGCTTCATCCATCCCCTAACTCCATACTAGCACCAACGGCCTGCTAAAGCGTTTCGCAGAAAACACCAAGGAACCTCTTTCTCACTCCAACCACAAAGTGTGCGCAGCACGAGTCTTGGCAGAGCATAACACTTCCCTTGGCATGCCCTTTGCAGCCTCACTTCAAAAGGGGCTCTCCGTTTCATCCATCCCCTAACTCCATACTAGCACCAATGATCTGCTCCAGCGTTTCGGCAGAAAAACACCAATCGACCCTGTTTCTCACTCCAACCACAAAGTGTGCGCAGCATGAGTCTTGGCACAGCAGAACACTTCCCTTGGCATGCCCTTTGCAGTCTCACTCCAAACGGGGCTCTCCGCTTCATCCATCCCCTAACTCCATACTAGCACCAACGGGCTGCTAAAGCGTTTCGCAGAAAACACCAAGGAACCTGTTTCTCACTCCAACCACAAAGTGTGCGCAGCACGAGTCTTGGCACAGCAGAACACTTCCTTTGGCATGCCCTTTGCAGCCTCACTCCAAACGGGGCTCTCCGCTTCATCCATCCCCTGACTCCATACTAGCGCCAACGGCCTGCTAAAGCGTTTTGCAGAAAACACCAACAAACCTCTTTCTCACTCCAACCACAAAGTGTGCCCAGCACGAGTCTTGCCACAGCAGAACACTTCCCTTGGCATGCCCTTTGCAGCCTCACTCCAAACGGGGCTCTCCGTTTCATCCATCCCCTGACTCCATACTAGCACCAACGGGCTGCTAAAGCGTTTCGGTAAAAAAACACCAGTCGACCCTTTTTCTCACTCCAACCACAAAGTGTGCGCAGCACGAGTCTTGGCACAGCAGAACACTTCCCTTGGCATGCCCTTTGCAGCCTCACGCCAAACGGGGCTCTCCGCTTCATCCATCCCTTAACTCCATACTAGCACCAATGGGCTGCTAAAGCGTTTCGCAGAGAACACCGCCGACCCTGTTTCTCACTCCAACCACAAAGTGTGCGCAGCATGAGTCTTCCAGCACCAGAACACTTCCCTTGGCATGCCCTTTGCAGCCTCACTCCAAAGGGAGCTCTCCGCTTCATCCATTTCCTAACTCCATACTAGCACCAACGGCCTGCTAAAGCGTTTCGCATAAAACACCACCGACCCTGTTTCTCACTCCAAGCACAAACCGTGCGCAGCACGAGTCTTGGCACAGCAAAACACTTCCTTTGGCATGCCCTTTGCAGCCTCACTCCAAACGGGGCTCTCCGCTTCATCCATCCCCTGACTCCATACTAGCACCAACGGGCTGCTAAAGCGTTTCGCAGAAAACACCAAGGAACCTATTTCTCACTCCAACCACAAAGCGTGCGCAGCACGAGTCTTGGCACAGCAGAACACTTCCCTTGGCATGCCTTTTGCAGCCTCACTCCAAACGGGGCTCTCCGCTTCATCCATCCCCTGACTCCATACTAGCACCAACGGCCTGCTAAAGCGTTTCGCAGAAAACACCAAGGAACCTGTTTCTCACTCCAACCACAAAGCGTGCGCAGCACGAGTCTTGGCACAGCAGAACACTTCCTTTGGCATGCCCTTTGCAGCCTCACTCCAAACGGGGCTCTCCGCTTCATCCATCCCCTGACTCCATACTAGCACCAACGGGCTGCTAAAGCGTTTCGCAGAAAACACCAAGGAACCTGTTTCTCACTCCAACCACAAAGCGTGCGCAGCACGAGTCTTGGCACAGCAGAACACTTCCTTTGGCATGACCTTTGCAGCCTCACTCCAAACGGGGCTCTCCCCTTCATCCATCCCCTGACTCCATACTAGCACCAACGGCCTGCTAAAGCGTTTCGCAGAAAACACCAACAAACCTCTTTCTCACTCCAACCACAAAGTGTGCGCAGCACGAGTCTTGGCACAGCAGAACACTTCCCTTGGCATGCCCTTTGCAGCCTCACGCCAAACGGGGCTCTCCGCTTCATCCATCCCTTAACTCCATACTAGCACCAACGGGCTGCTAAAGCGTTTCGCAGAGAACACCGCCGACCCTGTTTCTCACTCCAACCACAAAGTGTGCGCAGCATGAGTCTTCCAGCACCAGAACACTTCCCTTGGCATGCCCTTTGCAGCCTCACTCCAAAGGGAGCTCTCCGCTTCATCCATTTCCTAACTCCATACTAGCACCAACGGCCTGCTAAAGCGTTTCGCATAAAACACCAAGGAACCTGTTTCTCACTCCAAGCACAAAGCGTGCGCAGCACGAGTCTTGGCACAGCAAAACACTTCCTTTGGCATGCCCTTTGCAGCCTCACTCCAAACGGGGCTCTCCGCTTCATCCATCCCCTGACTCCATACTAGCACCAACGGCCTGCTAAAGCGTTTCGCAGAAAACACCAAGGAACCTGTTTCTCACTCCAACCACAAAGCGTGCGCAGCACGAGTCTTGGCACAGCAAAACACTTCCTTTGGCATGCCCTTTGCAGCCTCACTCCAAACGGGGCTCTCCGCTTCATCCATCCCCTGACTCCATACTAGCACCAACGGGCTGCTAAAGCGTTTCGCAGAAAACACCAAGGAACCTGTTTCTCACTCCAACCACAAAGCGTGCGCAGCACGAGTCTTGGCACAGCAAAACACTTCCTTTGGCATGCCCTTTGCAGCCTCACTCCAAACGGGGCTCTCCGCTTCATCCATCCCCTGACTCCATACTAGCACCAACGGGCTGCTAAAGCGTTTCGCAGAAAACACCAAGGAACCTGTTTCTCACTCCAAGCACAAAGCGTGCGCAGCACGAGTCTTGGCACAGCAGAACACTTCCCTTGGCATGCCTTTTGCAGCCTCACTCCAAACGGGGCTCTCCGCTTCATCCATCCCCTGACTCCATACTAGCACCAACGGCCTGCTAAAGCGTTTCGCAGAAAACACCAAGGAACCTGTTTCTCACTCCAACCACAAAGCGTGCGCAGCACGAGTCTTGGCACAGCAAAACACTTCCTTTGGCATGCCCTTTGCAGCCTCACTCCAAACGGGGCTCTCCGCTTCATCCATCCCCTGACTCCATACTAGCACCAACGGGCTGCTAAAGTGTTTCGCAGAAAACACCAAGGAACCTGTTTCTCACTCCAAGCACAAAGCGTGCGCAGCACGAGTCTTGGCACAGCAGAACACTTCCTTTGGCATGCCCTTTGCAGCCTCACTCCAAACGGGGCTCTCCGCTTCATCCATCCCCTGACTCCATACTAGCACCAACGGCCTGCTAAAGCGTTTTGCAGAAAACACCAACAAACCTCTTTCTCACTCCAACCACAAAGTGGGCCCAGCACGAGTCTTGCCACAGCAGAACACTTCCCTTGGCATGCCCTTTGCAGCCTCACTCCAAACGGGGCTCTCCGTTTCATCCATCCCCTAACTCCATACTAGCACCAATGATCTGCTCCAGCGTTTCGGTAAAAAAACACCAGTCGACCCTTTTTCTCACTCCAACCACAAAGTGTGCGTAGCACGAGTCTTGGCACAGCGGAACACTTCCCTTGGCATGCCCTTTGCAGCCTCACGCCAAACGGGGCTCTCCGCTTCATCCATCCCTTAACTCCATACTAGCACCAACGGGCTGCTAAAGCGTTTCGCAGAGAACACCGCCAACCCTGTTTCTCACTCCAACCACAAAGTGTGCGCAGCATGAGTCTTCCAGCACCAGAACACTTCCCTTGGCATGCCCTTTGCAGCCTCACTCCAAAGGGAGCTCTCCGCTTCATCCATCCCCTGACTCCATACAGGCACCAACGGGCTGCTAAAGCGTTTCGCAGAAAACACCAAGGAACCTGTTTCTCACTCCAACCACAAAGCGTGCGCAGCACGAATCTTGGCACAGCAAAACACTTCCTTTGGCATGCCCTTTGCAGCCTCACTCCAAACGGGGCTCTCCGCTTCATCCATCCCCTGACTCCATACTAGCACCAACGGGCTGCTAAAGCGTTTCGCAGAAAACACCAAGGAACCTGTTTCTCACTCCAACCACAAAGCGTGCGCAGCACGAGTCTTGGCACAGCAAAACACTTCCTTTGGCATGCCCTTTGCAGCCTCACTCCAAACGGGGCTCTCCGCTTCATCCATCCCCTGACTCCATACAGGCACCAACGGGCTGCTAAAGCGTTTCGCAGAAAACACCAAGGAACCTGTTTCTCACTCCAACCACAAAGCGTGCGCAGCACGAGTCTTGGCACAGCAAAACACTTCCTTTGGCATGCCCTTTGCAGCCTCACTCCAAACGGGGCTCTCCGCTTCATCCATCCCCTGACTCCATACAGGCACCAACGGGCTGCTAAAGCGTTTCGCAGAAAACACCAAGGAACCTGTTTCTCACTCCAAGCACAAAGCGTGCGCAGCACGAGTCTTGGCACAGCAAAACACTTCCTTTGGCATGCCCTTTGCAGCCTCACTCCAAACGGGGCTCTCCGCTTCATCCATCCCCTGACTCCATACTAGCACCAACGGCCTGCTAAAGCGTTTCGCAGAAAACACCAAGGAACCTGTTTCTCACTCCAACCACAAAGCGTGCGCAGCACGAGTCTTGGCACAGCAGAACACTTCCTTTGGCATGCGCTTTGCAGCCTCACTCCAAACGGGGCTCTCCGCTTCATCCATCCCCTGACTCCATACAGGCACCAACGGGCTGCTAAAGCGTTTCGCAGAAAACACCAAGGAACCTGTTTCTCACTCCAACCACAAAGCGTGCGCAGCACGAGTCTTGGCACAGCAAAACACTTCCTTTGGCATGCCCTTTGCAGCCTCACTCCAAACGGGGCTCTCCGCTTCATCCATCCCCTGACTCCATACTAGCACCAACGGCCTGCTAAAGCGTTTCGCAGAAAACACCAAGGAACCTGTTTCTCACTCCAACCACAAAGCGTGCGCAGCACGAGTCTTGGCACAGCAAAACACTTCCCTTGGCATGCCCTTTGCAGCCTCACTCCAAACGGGGCTCTCCGCTTCATCCATCCCCTGACTCCATATTAGCACCAACGGGCTGCTCCAGCGTTTCGCAGAAAACACCAAGGAACCTGTTTCTCACTCCAACCACAAAGCGTGCGCAGCACGAGTCTTGGCACAGCAGAACACTTCCTTTGGCATGCCCTTTGCAGCCTCACTCCAAACGGGGCTCTCCGCTTCATCCATCCCCTGACTCCATACTAGCACCAACGGCCTGCTAAAGCGTTTCGCAGAAAACACCAAGGAACCTGTTTCTCACTCCAACCACAAAGCGTGCGCAGCACGAGTCTTGGCACAGCAAAACACTTCCTTTGGCATGCCCTTTGCAGCCTCACTCCAAACGGGGCTCTCCGCTTCATCCATCCCCTGACTCCATACTAGCACCAACGGGCTGCTAAAGCGTTTCGCAGAAAACACCAAGGAACCTTTTTCTCACTCCAACCACAAAGCGTGCGCAGCACGAGTCTTGGCACAGCAAAACACTTCCTTTGGCATGCCCTTTGCAGCCTCACTCCAAACGGGGCTCTCCGCTTCATCCATCCCCTGACTCCATACTAGCACCAACGGCCTGCTAAAGCGTTTCGCAGAAAACACCAAGGAACCTGTTTCTCACTCCAACCACAAAGCGTGCGCAGCACGAGTCTTGGCACAGCAAAACACTTCCTTTGGCATGCCCTTTGCAGCCTCACTCTAAACGGGGCTCTCCGCTTCATCCGTCCCCTGACTCCATATTAGCACCAACGGGCTGCTAAAGCGTTTCGCAGAAAACACCAAGGAACCTGTTTCTCACTCCAACCACAAAGCGTGCGCAGCACGAGTCTTGGCACAGCAGAACACTTCCTTTGGCATGCCCTTTGCAGCCTCACTCCAAACGGGGCTCTCCGCTTCATCCATCCCCTGACTCCATACTAGCACCAACGGGCTGCTAAAGCGTTTCGCAGAAAACACCAAGGAACCTGTTTCTCACTCCAAGCACAAAGCGTGCGCAGCACGAGTCTTGGCACAGCAAAACACTTCCTTTGGCATGCCCTTTGCAGCCTCACTCCAAACGGGGCTCTCCGCTTCATCCATCCCCTGACTCCATACTAGCACCAACGGGCTGCTAAAGCGTTTCGCAGAAAACACCAAGGAACCTTTTTCTCACTCCAACGACAAAGCGTGCGCAGCACGAGTCTTGGCACAGCAAAACACTTCCTTTGGCATGCCCTTTGCAGCCTCACTCCAAACGGGGCTCTCCGCTTCATCCATCCCCTGACTCCATACTAGCACCAACGGGCTGCTAAAGCGTTTCGCAGAAAACACCAAGGAACCTGTTTCTCACTCCAACCACAAAGCGTGCGCAGCACGAGTCTTGGCACAACAGAACACTTCCCTTGGCATGCCCTTTGCAGCCTCACTCCAAACGGGGCTCTCCGCTTCATCCATCCCCTGACTCCATACTAGCACCAACGGCCTGCTAAAGCGTTTCGCAGAAAACACCAAGGAACCTGTTTCTCACTCCAAGCACAAAGCGTGCGCAGCACGAGTCTTGGCACAGCAGAACACTTCCTTTGGCATGCGCTTTGCAGCCTCACTCCAAACGGGGCTCTCCGCTTCATCCATCCCCTGACTCCATACAGGCACCAACGGGCTGCTAAAGCGTTTCGCAGAAAACACCAAGGAACCTGTTTCTCACTCCAAGCACAAAGCGTGCGCAGCACGAGTCTTGGCACAGCAAAACACTTCCTTTGGCATGCCCTTTGCAGCCTCACTCCAAACGGGGCTCTCCGCTTCATCCATCCCCTGACTCCATACAGGCACCAACGGGCTGCTAAAGCGTTTCGCAGAAAACACCAAGGAACCTGTTTCTCACTCCAACCACAAAGCGTGCGCAGCACGAGTCTTGGCACAGCAAAACACTTCCTTTGGCATGCCCTTTGCAGCCTCACTCCAAACGGGGCTCTCCGCTTCATCCATCCCCTGACTCCATACTAGCACCAACGGCCTGCTAAAGCGTTTCGCAGAAAACACCAAGGAACCTGTTTCTCACTCCAACCACAAAGCGTGCGCAGCACGAGTCTTGGCACAGCAAAACACTTCCCTTGGCATGCCCTTTGCAGCCTCACTCCAAACGGGGCTCTCCGCTTCATCCATCCCCTGACTCCATACTAGCACCAACGGGCTGCTAAAGCGTTTCGCAGAAAACACCAAGGAACCTGTTTCTCACTCCAACCACAAAGCGTGCGCAGCACGAGTCTTGGCACAGCAGAACACTTCCCTTGGCATGCCCTTTGCAGCCTCACTCCAAACGGGGCTCTCCGCTTCATCCATCCCCTAACTCCATACTAGGACCAATGGGCTGCTAAAGCGTTTCGCAGAAAACACCAACAATCCTGATTCTCACTCCAACCACAAAGTGTACGCAGCACGAGTCTTGCCACAGCAGAACACTTCCCTTGGCATGCCCTTTGCAGCCTCACTCCAAACGGGGCTCTCTGCTTCATCCATCCCCTAACTCCATACTAGCATCAACGGGCTGCTAAAGCGTTTCGCAGAAAACACCATGAAACCTGTTTCTCACTCCAACCACAAAGTGTGCGCAGCATGAGTCTTGGCACAGCAGAACACTTCCCTTGGCATGCCCTTTGCAGCCTCACTCCAAACGGGACTCTCCGCTTCATCCATCCCCTAACTCCATACTAGCACCAACGGCCTGCTAAAGCGTTACGGAGAAAACACCAATCGACCCTGTTTCTCACTCCAACCACAAAGTGTGCGCAGCATGAGTCTTGGCACAGCAGAACACTTCCCTTGGCATGCCCTTTGCAGCCTCACTCCAAACGGGGCTCTCCGCTTCATCCATCCCCTGACTCCATACTAGCACCAACGGCCTGCTAAAGCGTTTTGCAGAAAACACCAACAAACCTCTTTCTCACTCCAACCACAAAGTGTGCCCAGCACGAGTCTTGCCACAGCAGAACACTTCCCTTGGCATGCCCTTTGCAGCCTCACTCCAAACGGGGCTCTCCGTTTCATCCATCCCCTAACTCCATACTAGCACCAATGATCTGCTCCAGCGTTTCGGTAAAAAAACACCAGTCGACCCTTTTTCTCACTCCAACCACAAAGTGTGCGTAGCACGAGTCTTGGCACAGCAGAACACTTCCCTTGGCATGCCCTTTGCAGCCTCACGCCAAACGGGGCTCTCCGCTTCATCCATCCCTTAACTCCATACTAGCACCAACGGGCTGCTAAAGCGTTTCGCAGAGAACACCGCCAACCCTGTTTCTCACTCCAACCACAAAGTGTGCGCAGCATGAGTCTTCCAGCACCAGAACACTTCCCTTGGCATGCCCTTTGCAGCCTCACTCCAAAGGGAGCTCTCCGCTTCATCCATCCCCTGACTCCATACTAGCACCAACGGGCTGCTAAAGCGTTTCGCAGAAAACACCAAGGAACCTGTTTCTCACTCCAACCACAAAGCGTGCGCAGCACGAATCTTGGCACAGCAAAACACTTCCCTTGGCATGCCCTTTGCAGCCTCACTCCAAACGGGGCTCTCCGCTTCATCCATCCCCTGACTCCATACTAGCACCAACGGGCTGCTAAAGCGTTTCGCAGAAAACACCAAGGAACCTGTTTCTCACTCCAACCACAAAGCGTGCGCAGCACGAGTCTTGGCACAGCAAAACACTTCCTTTGGCATGCCCTTTGCAGCCTCACTCCAAACGGGGCTCTCCGCTTCATCCATCCCCTGACTCCATACAGGCACCAACGGGCTGCTAAAGCGTTTCGCAGAAAACACCAAGGAACCTGTTTCTCACTCCAACCACAAAGCGTGCGCAGCACGAGTCTTGGCACAGCAGAACACTTCCTTTGGCATGCCCTTTGCAGCCTCACTCCAAACGGGGCTCTCCGCTTCATCCATCCCCTGACTCCATACAGGCACCAACGGGCTGCTAAAGCGTTTCGCAGAAAACACCAAGGAACCTGTTTCTCACTCCAAGCACAAAGCGTGCGCAGCACGAGTCTTGGCACAGCAAAACACTTCCTTTGGCATGCCCTTTGCAGCCTCACTCCAAACGGGGCTCTCCGCTTCATCCATCCCCTGACTCCATACTAGCACCAACGGCCTGCTAAAGCGTTTCGCAGAAAACACCAAGGAACCTGTTTCTCACTCCAACCACAAAGCGTGCGCAGCACGAGTCTTGGCACAGCAGAACACTTCCTTTGGCATGCGCTTTGCAGCCTCACACCAAACGGGGCTCTCCGCTTCATCCATCCCCTGATTCCATACAGGCACCAACGGGCTGCTAAAGCGTTTCGCAGAAAACACCAAGGAACCTGTTTCTCACTCCAACCACAAAGCGTGCGCAGCACGAGTCTTGGCACAGCAAAACACTTCCTTTGGCATGCCCTTTGCAGCCTCACTCCAAACGGGGCTCTCCGCTTCATCCATCCCCTGACTCCATACTAGCACCAACGGCCTGCTAAAGCGTTTCGCAGAAAACACCAAGGAACCTGTTTCTCACTCCAACCACAAAGCGTGCGCAGCACGAGTCTTGGCACAGCAAAACACTTCCCTTGGCATGCCCTTTGCAGCCTCACTCCAAACGGGGCTCTCCGCTTCATCCATCCCCTGACTCCATACTAGCACCAACGGCCTGCTAAAGCGTTTCGCAGAAAACACCAAGGAACCTGTTTCTCACTCCAACCACAAAGCGTGCGCAGCACGAGTCTTGGAACAGCAAAACACTTCCCTTGGCATGCCCTTTGCAGCCTCACTCCAAACGGGGCTCTCCGCTTCATCCATCCCCTGACTCCATACTAGCACCAACGGGCTGCTAAAGCGTTTCGCAGAAAACACCAAGGAACCTGTTTCTCACTCCAACCACAAAGCGTGCGCAGCACGAGTCTTGGCACAGCAGAACACTTCCCTTGGCATGCCCTTTGCAGCCTCACTCCAAACGGGGCTCTCCGCTTCATCCATCCCCTAACTCCATACTAGGACCAATGGGCTGCTAAAGCGTTTTGAAGAAAACACCAACAATCCTGATTCTCACTCCAACCACAAAGTGTACGCAGCACGAGTCTTGCCACAGCAGAACACTTCCCTTGGCATGCCCTTTGCAGCCTCACTCCAAACGGGGCTCTCTGCTTCATCCATCCCCTAACTCCATACTAGCATCAACGGGCTGCTAAAGCGTTTCGCAGAAAACACCATGAAACCTGTTTCTCACTCCAACCACAAAGTGTGCGCAGCATGAGTCTTGGCACAGCAGAACACTTCCCTTGGCATGCCCTTTGCAGCCTCACTCCAAACGGGACTCTCCGCTTCATCCATCCCCTAACTCCATACTAGCACCAACGGGCTGCTAAAGCGTTACGGAGAAAACACCAATCGACCCTGTTTCTCACTCCAACCACAAAGTGTGCGCAGCATGAGTCTTGGCACAGCAGAACACTTCCCTTGGCATGCCCTTTGCAGTCTCACTCCAAACGGGGCTCTCTGCTTCATCCATCCCCTAACTCCATACTAGCACCAACGGGCTGCTAAAGCGTTTCGCAGAAAACATCAACAAACCTGTTTCTCACTCCAACCACAAAGTGTGCACAGCACGAGTCTTGGCACAGCAGAACACTTCCCTTGGCATGCCCTTTGTAGCCTCACTCCAAACGGGGCTCTCCGCTTCATCCATCCCCTAACTCCATACTAGCACCAACGGGCTGCTAAAGCGTTACGGAGAAAACACCAATCGACCCTGTTTCTCACTCCAACCACAAAGAGTGCGCAGCACGAGTCTTGGCACAGCACAACACTTCCCTTGGCATGCCCTTTGCAGCCTCACTCCAAACGGGGCTCTCCGCTTCATCCATCCCCTAACTGCATAGTAGCACCAACGGCCTGCTAAAGCGTTTCGCAGAAAACACCAACAAACCTGTTTCTCACTCCAACCACAAAGTGTGCGCAGCACGAGTCTTGCTACAGCAGAACACTTCCCTTGGCATGCCCTTTGCAGCCTCACTCCAAACGGGACTCTCCGCTTCATCCATCCCCTAACTCCATACTAGCAGCAATGGGCTACTAAAGTGTTTTGAAGAAAACACCAGCGACCCTGTTTCTCACTCCAACCACAAAGTGTGCGTAGCACGAGTCTTGGCACAGCAGAACACTTCCCTTGGCATGCCCTTTGCAGCCTCACTCCAAATGGGGCTCTCCGCTTCATCCATCCCCTAACTCCATACTAGCACCAACGGGCTGCTAAAGCGTTTCGCAGAAAACATCAACAAACCTGTTTCTCACTCCAACCACAAAGTGTGCGCAGCACGATTCTTGCCACAGCAGAACACTCCCTTGGCATGCCCTTTGCAGCCTCACTCCAAACGGGGCTCTCCGCTTCATCCATCCCCTAACTCCATACTAGTACCAACGGCCTGCTAAAGCATTTCGCAGAAAACATCAACGAACCTGTTTCTCACTCCAACCACAAAGTGTGCGCAGCACGAATCTTGGCACAGCAGAACACTTCCCTTGGCATGCCCTTTGCAGCCTCACTCCAAAAGGGGCTCTCGGTTTCATCCATCCCCTAACTCCATACTAGCACCAATGATCTGCTCCAGCGTTTCGGTAGAAAAACACCAATCGACCCTGTTTCTCACTCCAACCACAAAGTGTGCGCAGCATGAGTCTTGGCACAGCAGAACACTTCCCTTGGCATGCCCTTTGCAGTCTCACTCCAAACGGGGCTCTCTGCTTCATCCATCCCCTAACTCCATACTAGCACCAACGGGCTGCTAAAGCGTTTCGCAGAAAACATCAACAAACCTGTTTCTCACTCCAACCACAAAGTGTGCACAGCACGAGTCTTGGCACAGCAGAACACTTCCCTTGGCATGCCCTTTGCAGCCTCACTCCAAACGGGGCTCTCCGCTTCATCCATCCCCTAACTCCATACTAGCACCAACGGGCTGCTAAAGCGTTACGGAGAAAACACCAATCGACCCTGTTTCTCACTCCAACCACAAAGAGTGCGCAGCACGGGTCTTGGCACAGCACAACACTTCCCTTGGCATGCCCTTTGCAGCCTCACTCCAAACGGGGCTCTCCGCTTCATCCATCCCCTAACTGCATAGTAGCACCAACGGCCTGCTAAAGCGTTTCGCAGAAAACACCAACAAACCTGTTTCTCACTCCAACCACAAAGTGTGCGCAGCACGAGTCTTGCTACAGCAGAACACTTCCCTTGGCATGCCCTTTGCAGCCTCACTCCAAACGGGACTCTCCGCTTCATCCATCCCCTAACTCCATACTAGCAGCAATGGGCTACTAAAGTGTTTTGAAGAAAACACCAGCGACCCTGTTTCTCACTCCAACCACAAAGTGTGCGCAGCACGAGTCTTGCCACAGCATAACACTTCCCTTGGCATGCCCTTTGCAGCCTCACTCCAAACGGGGCTCTCCGCTTCATCCATCCCCTGACTCCATACTAGCACCAACGGGCTGCTAAAGCGTTTCGCAGAAAACAACAAGGACCCTCTTTCTCACTCCAACCACAAAGTGTGCGTAGCACGAGTCTTGGCACAGCAGAACACTTCCTTTGGCATGCCCTTTGCAGCCTCACTCCAAACGGGGCTCTCCGCTTCATCCATCCCCTAACTCCATACTAGCACCAACGGCCTGCTAAAGCGTTTCGCAGAAAAAACCAACAAACCTGTTTCTCACTCCAACCACAAAGTGTGCGCAGCACGAGTCTTGCTACAGCAGAACACTTCCCTTGGCATGCCCTTTGCAGCCTCACTCCAAACGGGACTCTCCGCTTCATCCATCCCCTAACTCCATACTAGCAGCAATGGGCTACTAAAGTGTTTTGAAGAAAACACCAAGGAACCTGTTTCTCACTCCAACCACAAAGTGTGCGCAGCACGAGTCTTGGCACAGCAGAACACTTCCCTTGGCATGCCCTTTGCAGCCTCACTCCAAACGGGGCTCTCCGCTTTATCCATCTGTTGCCTGACATTCGCAATCGACTCCGTCTGCCGAGGCGGCCAGGCTCGTCCAACCCGTGCTTGGGCCAAAGAGCACAGACACCAATATGAGGATGCTGCAAATGGCGTTTAATATACGCAGGCTGGATCTTATAAAGGTAGCAAAGGCGGAAGCATGCCTATATAGCCAATAAGCGTTGCTCTTTACCTAATATGGCATATGCCTTAGTTCCCTATTCTTCCCGTACATCGCGAGATCTTCCGAGCGCCGTACCCTACATCTACCCCTCCCCATGTTAATCTAAGTATCCTAAATATCACTACTTTGAACAAGCTGCTAATAGCGTACATTGTGACTGCCTTGTTTCTGTGAGCGTCGTAGCTGATGCAATACATAGTGGGTTATACATGACAAAATAGGCATGCCGCAAAAGACACCAATCAATACCATAATGATAATCAACCCAAGCTTCCACAATCAATTCAATTGAGCCAGGATAGTAATCATGTCCAGATACTGTTGCCTATGTTCTCAAGCCATCTCCAGTTTCCTGGGTTACGTCTTATCATCTGTAGCAGATCTGATCCTACGTTTTGAATGGCCTCCGACCTCTTGTCGATCTTCTCGTAGTCTTTTGTGGTCAGGCAACAAAATTTTGGTTTTTGAATGTTCTGGACCGGCCTCCCCCCACCTGGAGAATCTCGAAGATTACGTTGATGGCCTCGTGATGTGCTTTGAGTATCTTGTTGACATCCCTAAGACCTGCCGCTATCTGTTGAGACAACGTGTTTACTGCTTTATTCGTCTGCAACAAGTGACAGGTCGAGCTTTGAATTTTGTATAGCCCTGTTGATCCTAAAATCGGGCCGAGGCAAGTAATATTAGCATTCACCAGGACGAGGAATGGTGCCTCGCTCATATTACCCGGTAAAAAGACACCAGGTGACATGGGGGCAAAAAATTTTACAAGGGTTGGGGGAATTTTGTCTGGTGGTAGGTATGCAGGAGCCAGCAAGCATAGCGCGCTAGAGCAGGAAACGTTTCAGGTGGGGAGAATTATAGTACCGTTCGTCCATCTTGTACCTGAGTGTCTAAACAAGTCTTCGGGTATAATCCACTCCCTGTTTCCTTCATCATCCCCGCAGCTAAATCTTCCCACACCTCTGCCTATATTTATTGTATTATAACTTTCATAGGTGGCAGAGGGGTCTGATGTAATCTTTCTCTCCCATTTCTGAGCCTTCTGAGTGACTATCTCTAGGTACCCTGTGAAATTCACATGATGGGAGCGGTATGTCACATTAACATATGACCCATATGGTGACCATGATTCCCCATACACTGTCCCACTAGGCAGTATTGTGAGATTTGCTGCTCTTCGTGCCATTAATTTGCATAAAGCGTTATCTGTTAGCGGAGCCGCAAAACTTACAAAAGCAAAGCATGTTAGTGGATTGTGTGGAAGGAGCGTTTGTAGAAGAATTGTTTGAAAGCAGGAACTGAGAGGAAAACTAGGGCCTCACACAGCT
This sequence comes from Tinamus guttatus, assembly GCF_059628265.1. Taxonomy (NCBI): domain Eukaryota; kingdom Metazoa; phylum Chordata; class Aves; order Tinamiformes; family Tinamidae; genus Tinamus; species Tinamus guttatus. Next base: position 353,513 of record NW_028288991.1, on the reverse strand, counting down.
CTGGCATTACAGAGGCCTGCTTGGGGTGCTACACAGTTGCCACTTCTAGGATAGTTGGTATGCACGGACTCTGCTCCTCCACGGTTCCCTGGGCAACGCAATCTGCCCTCCTCGCAGCTGCGAAAGGGAGTAACGGAGGACAGAGCGGGGTGAAAGCTCCGCGGCCAAACTCTGTTGCACTCCCTGTGCTGGGCTGCTGATAAGCTGCACAGTGGCTGTCTAATGAGAGATATACGATAACAAGTCCGGTGCTGAGCCAGCAAAAGTGGCAAATGATGAACTTTGTTTGAACTTTGCTCATTATAATGTGAAAACCGTATCTCCATCTCAGAAGTTACCCGCCTCCGAGGTACGACCACCCCTCACTGAGCATGCGCTTTAGATTTTCGGTTGACTGTACCTTTAAATGAAAGCGAGAAACTTTTCCACCAATCAATAACAAGGTTAAGTATGACTTTAGTCACTCAAGCTCCACCTGAATGTAAAGAAAAGTATAAAAGGTGAACTAAGGATGAAAAGTCTGGAGGGAAGAATTCATCGTAACTCCTGGGTCAGTCGAGAGGCTGAGCCCCCTTCCCTCCCCTTGCGCCGGGACGCTGCCTGAGGAGACTCGAGACTGGGCGTCTTCTCCCATTTTCTGGGGTGAGTGATGATTGCACATTTGTACATCAGAGCTAGCTAAAAACCCCATGCTCTAGTAGAGAATTTCCTGTACTAACATCCGAAACCTGCATTGTAAATGCTGCACTTGAATAAATCATACTGTTTGTGAACTCGACTATTTGTTTGGGGGGGGGCAATCGGACCTACAGTTGACAGACTGTTCGTGAATCTGATACCTTTTTTGATACCTCCTTCCCCCCCCCACCACCATTACCACTACGGCTTTCAAACTGCAACATTTTCAATACAGGTTGAGATCAGGACTTTCCCCTTTTTCCACCCCGGTGGGGAGGCAATAATGGGATGCGCCTCTCGCCCTCGTCCATTGTCGGGCCTAGGATTCTGTGTTTCCTGGTCGACTCCATACAACCTGTATCAGCAGGATAACGCAAAGAGACCCTTTCCTCGTCTTGCCATGTCGATTGTTTGTTTTGCTGTTCTCCAATATTTCCTTTTCAACCGGACAAGGTGCTTTCTTAGTAGGTCGGGGTCCAGTCGAATACTCCATCACTGAGGTGTATGGGTTGTGAGGTTGTCCCACCAGCCGTTCCTGTAGGGGGAAGCTCATAGTTGCCATGAGTTTTGAGGTTCGGTCTTATCCACCTTGTGGGTACCCATTTCACTACCTCCTGCTGTCTTACGGCCGCGTAGCCCCTTCCCTGGGTTACCAAGTTCCACCCAGACTCCCATATCCCTTTCTCTGGGAACCTGACCAGAACTGGGGGCCCATCCTCTATAGCTGCGACCGCCCAATGCTTATCCACTGGTGCCTTGTTCTCATTTCCACGAATGAAATGATTCAGCGAATATAGCACTCGCATCAAAATTTCTGGTTGCTTCATACTGGGAATTCTTTGGGTATGACCTTCCCCCTCCCCAAGGATCTTGATTTTTTGTTTGAGGGTTTGATTTGCTCTCTCTACAATTGCCTGTCCTTGGCTATTGTGGGGAATTCCATGCTGCAGTTGAATTCCCCATTTGTCGGCCCAGTCTTGCGTAGATTGGGCTGTGAAGCAGGAGCCGTTATCTGTTTTGATTATTCACGGAACGCCTAACCATGCTATAGCCGTTATCCAATGCTGGTGAGCTGCACGCGCAGTAACCCTCTGGTGTTGTGTGGCTATGATCAGTCCACTGCATGTATCCACTGTAACTGCTAACCAGGGTCGTGGTTTGAATAAAGGGCATAATGTGAAGTCTGACTGCCAGATTTGATTTGCCTTTAGGCCACGGGGATTCACCCCAGCACCCCATAGAGTCGATCGTTGGCAATACGGGCAAGTGGCTACCACATCCCTGGCTGCTGCAAGGGGAATGTTGCAATGCTTTGCGAGGGCTCTCGCTCCTATGTGGAGGTGCTCGTGTATAGCACGAGCTTGTGTTATTGTCCATACACCCTTGGCTGCTGCATCAGCTTTATTGTTGCCTTCCTGATAATATCCCTGTATACTGGCATGACTTCTCACATGGACTATGGAGGCTGTGGTGCTGCGCTGTTGCAGCGCCTCCTCCAGCATGATGGCTATTGGCGTGCCCGCCCATACATTCTCCTGTGTGCACTGATATGATGTATTGAGTAGGCTATATGGATTCAGCTCTGTCCAGTTGCTTTGAGGAATACCTAACACCAGTGCATCAATTGATCCGCTGTCCCACAAAGCCAACAACTCTTAATTTGGGTATAATTAACAATACGCCTAAGTAGCATAACATATCCATTAGTGTTAAAAGTAGCATCAGCTTCTATAATAGCGTTAAAAGTAATATTACCTCCTAAAAGCCACAATATACAGCTAATAATAACAGTAACACTTCTTCCTCCCATGTTGTTCTTCTGCAGGCTCACACTTTCCACAGCTAGGGTACCAGCTGCCTGCCTGCTACGTTTGATGTATGCGAGTTTGCTTCCAGCCAAGGTCTCGCCCATTTTTGCTGGCACCCATCTGGTTCCAGTATCTGTAACGACACAAGCATACCCTTTTCCCCAGGTTATTAAGCCCAAGGGTCCTATCCAGTTTCCCGTGTTCCAGTCTCTCAGCATCACCTTACACGGACCCGACTTTACTTCTGTCAGGCCTCCCTTTAGCCCAGCCCTGTGTTTGACCATCAGAGGGACTAGGCTATCCTGGGGCAATCTCAAAATTTTAAAACATATTCTGCCCTTGCCAATTTTTCGTTTTTCGTAGCTGGCGTTTCAGCGTTTGGTTCATATGTTCCACTATGTCATGGTCCTCAGGATGTAATAGTATGGTGAAAAAACAATCTTTTAAATCGATTATTAAGATGTCCAAATCATTTTGAAAGGTTCTCGATTTCCATTTCTATTTATGTTTGCATAGCTTCAATTTGGTTTCCTCCCCAGAAATTGCTTGGGATTTCTGTATATTAAGGAGGCGCCCGCTCCAGTAGCATTGAGGCTTTTACAATTTGTAAGGACTGTTGCAGGTCCTTCCGTGTCAGTTGCACTGGAGCTTGGCCATCGCTTCATTCTTGTTTCCCATGCTAAAGTACTTCCCTAGTCTCTTTCCAAGGATACAAGTCAGAGTACGGCTCCCAGTCCTCCATCGGTGGGGGGGGTGGGCGGGGGAGGTGGGGGGGGACGCCGTAGTCTGAGTTATTCCTGACTTTCCCACTTTCAAATTCTGGACTTTCTTGTTGTGCTTATTTAGCCCTCTCTGCTGATATATATATTACACAATAAAGATCTAAAAACCACAGATACAAACAGCACAAACACAATTTCCATCCAGTGGCACGACCTCACGTAGCTGTGCACTCCACTAGTGAGTTCCACTGTCTCAATTGCCTAATCCCATCCTCGCTGCCAATTAGGTTGCGAATGGGTTTGGGATTCGGCAATAATCACACAGAACAAAGTGGCTACGGCTATTCAGGTGAAAGCACGTTAAAGAAGCAAAGTATGACTAATTACTCGTCAGGTAATACTTGTCGGCAGGACACTGAGACTGAACATTCTCTCGAGTTGGCAGATTAGAGGGTTGCTGACAGGCTCCTAACTTGGCAGGCGTCCCCGCAGAGACAACGTGGGTCTCAGTGTTAGGAGTCTCACCCCTCCTTTCTCTCTGCACTGTCTGTTTATGCCCGGTGCGTCCTGCCACGTAGGGCCAGTACGTGCCAGCAGGCAGACCAGGGGGCGGACAAACTCCGCCTTCAGTCACATAATCTTCCCTCCTGGGTGCGCAGGTGCGCATGTCAGTAAATTGTCCCAGTCGTCAGTCTGAGGGTCCTGCCTTTCTCATCTCCCTCCCTCTCGGGTGTTTGACCTTCAAACTAATTTAGAGGATGTTTGCAGTTAAGTTGGCTACAAGCCCGGTCGAGCAGCCGCCTTCAGCTGCTTTTGGAGGAGGTCGGCTCTGAGCCTGGCTGGGCAGCCGCCTCCGCGCTCCTTATCGCTCAGCCTGGGCAGGCAAACATCTTCTTTCTCAGGGTCTTGGATTCTATTTTGCACAACAATTTTATGACTACAGCTCATACAAATTTCCACCTTTCAACCATACCTCGTGTCGACATCAATATACAAAGGATACAACACCTAATAGAGATGAACATAGCAAATAGAAATAATAGCCCTAATAACGGTTTCTGTCCTCACTTAAAGCATTACAGTTCTTCAACCCCCACTTTTAAAGACAGATCAAATTCCTCTGCACCTCCCTCCTGGCTTTCATCAAGCCTTCAGCAACATAAGTTTCCTTGATCTCATTCGCCTTCTCTTCCCCAGCCCCCCTTTCTCCTTTTTTCAAGGCAATCTAACAAGCGGAAGCGGGGGCACAGACAGTGTAGGCGCCGCAGGTGCAGGCACAGAGGCAGGCACGGGCGGGGGGGTTAGCGATGGATCTCCAAACACCAGCGGTTTTCAGTGGCGTGGCGGTCCCGGTCCTGAAGTGCTTGCAAAGGCTGCCGTGGCTCCGATGGCCACTTTGCTTTTGGCTTTCACATCGGGTTTGAATACTAGGTGGGGCTCAGCTTTGAACCCATTCTCTCTGCACCAGATCGAAAGCTTGCAGAGGGTCTGTTCATCAGCCTCTGTCTGCACTCCCACTGCTTCGCTCTTCCCGAGTGCCTCCCGTGCTGCCCTCCAAGTCTCCCTCTCCTCCCTTGCTCTCTGGAGGACCTGCCGTATCACTCCCCATGTCTTTAGATCTTTCGCACTCCCTTTAGACATACCATATTCCGTTAACGCGGTGGTACATCTCTGCCACTGCTGGGGGAATAAAACTTCCCCGGCACTGTTAACCGCCCCTTCTTCAAGGAGCCGCTCAGCAGCTCTTAACTGCGTTCGATTTCATAGAAATCCCCATTCACGAGCACACGATAATACGACCTTGATTATCGCTTCCATGATCTGCGGATCCCTCGACCGCCTGCGGTCCGCTGCCTCGGAGTATCACGTCGGGGTCACCACTTGTTGCCTGACATTGGCAATCGACTCCGTCTGCCGAGGCGGCCAGGCACGTCCAACCCGTGCCTGAGCCAAAGAGCACAGACACCAATATGAGGATGCTGCAAATGGCGTTTAATATACGCAGGCTGGATCTTATAAAGGTAGCAAAGGCGGAAGCATGCCTATATAGCCAATAAGCGTTGCTCTTTACCTAATATGGCATATGCCTTAGTTCCCTATTCTTCCCGAACATCGCGAGATCTTCGGAGCGCCGTACCCTACATCCATCCCCTAACTACATACTAGCACCAATGATCTGCTCCAGCATTTCGGCAGAAAAACCACCAATCGACCCTGTTTCTCACTCCAACCACAAAGTGTGCGCAGCACGAGTCTTGGCACAGCAAAACACTTCCCTTGGCATGCCCTTTGCAGCCTCACGCCAAACGGGGCTCTCCGCTTCATCCATCCCCTAATTCCATACTAGTACGAACGGGCTGCTAAAGCGTTTCGCAGAAAACACCAAGGAACCTGTTTCTCACTCCAACCACAAAGTGTACGCAGCACGAGTCTTGGCACAGCAGAACACTTCCCTTGCCATGCCCTTTGCAGCCTCACTCCAAACGGGGCTCTCCGCTTCATCCATCCCCTGACTCCATACTAGCACCAACGGGCTGCTAAAGCGTTTCGCAGAAAACACCAACAAACCTGTTTCTCACTCCAAGCACAAAGCGTGCGCAGCACGAGTCTTAGCACAGCAGAACACTTCCCTTGGCATGCCCTTTGCAGCCTCACTCCAAACGGGGCTCTCCGCTTCATCCATCCCCTAACTCCATACTAGCACCAACGGCCTGCTAAAGCGTTTCGCAGAAAACACCAAGGAACCTGTATCTTACCCCAACCACAAAGCGTGCGCAGCATGAGTCTTGGCACAGCAGAACACTTCCTTTGGCATGCCCTTTACAGCCTCACTCCAAACGGGGCTCTCCGCTTCATCCATCCCCTAACTCCATATTAGCACCAACGGGCTGCTAAAGCGTTTCGAGAGAGAACACCGACAACCCTGTTTCTCACTCCAACCACAAAGTGTGTGCAGCACGAGTCTTGGCACAGCAGAACACTTCCCTTGGCATGCCCTTTGCAGCCTCACTCCAAACGGGGCTCTCCGCTTCATCCATCCCCTACCTCCATACTAGCACCAACGAGCTGCTAAAGCGTTCCGCAGAAAACACCACCAACCCTGTTTCTCACTCCAAGCACAAAGCGTGCGCAGCACGAGTCTTGGCACAGCAAAACACTTCCTTTGGCATGCCCTTTGCAGCCTCACTCCAAACGGGGCTCTCCGCTTCATCCATCACCTGACTCCATACTAGCACCAACGGGCTGCTAAAGCGTTTCGCAGAAAACACCAAAGAACCTGTTTCTCACTCCAATCACAAAGCGTGCGCAGCACGAGTCTTGGCACAGCAAAACACTTCCCTTGGCATGCTCTTTACATCCTCACTCCACATGGGGCTCTGCGCTTCTTCCCTCGCTGAACTCCACGCTTACACTAAAGCGCGCTTCCAGCATTGCTTTCGGCAGCAAAACACAATCAATCAAGCGTGTTTCTCATCCCACCCACAAAGTGTGCCCAGCATGAGTCTTGGCACTGCTTCACACGTCCCTTGGCATGCTCTTTACAGCCTCCCTCCAAATGAGGCTCTGCGCTAGTGAGGCTGTATTGAGGCTCATGCTGGGCACAATTTGTGTTTTGGATGAGAAACACGGTCATTCGTGTTTTAACCCTGAAAGAAATGCTGGAAAAGTGCTTTAGTGATAGCATGTAGTTAGGAGATGGAAGAAGCGCAGAGCCCCATTTGGAGCGAGGCTGTAAAGAGCATGCCAAGGGACGTGTGGAGCAGTGGCAAGACTCATGCTGGGCACAAATTGTGGTTTGGATGAGAAAAGGGTTGTTGGTGTTTTCCTGCCGAAAGAAATGCAGGAAGTTGTTTTTTGGTGATTTCATGGAGTTAGGAGATAGAAAAAGCACAGAGCCCCATTTGGAGTGAGGCTGTAAAGAGCATGCCAAGAGAAGCGTGAAGCAGTGCCAGGACTCATGCTGGGCACAAATTGTCGTTTAGATGAGAACAAGGGTTTTTCGTGTTTTCCTGCCGAAAGAAATGCTGAAAGTATGCTTTAGTGATAGCATGGAGGTAGGAGATGGAAGAAGCGCAGAGCCTCATTTTTGCAGCGGCTGCAAAGGGCATGCGAAGGGAAGTGTGAAGCAGTGCCAAGAGTCATGCCTGGGAGCTTTTGTGGTTGGGATGAGAAACAGAGTCGGTGCTATTTTCCTGCCAATAGAAATGCTGGAGTTGTGCATTAGTGATAGCATGGAGTTAGGAGATGGAGGAAGCGCAGAGCCCCACTTGGAGTGAGGCTGCAAAGAGCATGCCAGGGGAAGTGTGAAGCCGTGCCAAGATTCATGTTTGGCAGCTTTTGTGGTTTCAGTGAGAAACAGGATTATTCTTTTTTTCGTTACCGAAGAAGTGCTTGAGTTGTGTGTTAGTGATAGCTTGGAGTTAGGAGATGGAAGAAGCCCAGAGTCCCATTTGGAGTGAGGCTGTAAAGAGCATGCCAAGGGAACTGTGAAGCAGTACCAAGACACATGCTAGGAACCTTTCGTGGCTCGCCTGCGAAACAGGGTCATTGGTCTTTTAACACTGAAAAAAATACTCGAAATGTGCTTTAATGATAGCACTGATCTAGCAGATGGAAGAAGCACAGAGCCCCATTTGAAGTGAGGCTGTAAAGAGCATGCCAAGGGAAGTGTGAAGCAGTGCCAAAACTCATGCTGGGCACAAACTGAGATTTAGATGAGAACAAGGGTTGTTCACGTTTTGCTGCTGAAAAAAATGCAGGAAATGTTTTTTAGTGGTAGCATGTAGTTAAGAGATAGAAGAAGCGCAGAGCCCCATTTGGAGTGAGGCTGTAAAGAGCATGCCAAGGGAAGTGTGAAGCAGTGCCAAGACTCATGCGGGCGCCATTTGTGTCTCGGCTGTGAAACAGGGTCATTGGTGTTTTAACACTGCAACAAATACTCGAAATGTTCTTTAGTGATAGCATGGATTTAGCAGATGGAAGAAGCGCAAACCCCCTTTTGAAGTGGGGCTGTAAAGAGCATGCCAAGGGAAGCGTGAAGCAGTGCCAAGACTCATGCTGGGCACAAATTGAGATTTGGATGAGAACAAGGGTTGTTCACGTTTTGCTGCTGAAAAAAATGCAGGAAACGTGCTTTAGCGGTAGCATGCAGTTAGGAGATAGAAGAAGCGCAGACCCCATTTGGAGTGAAGCTGTAAAGGGCATGCCAAGGGAAGTGTGAAGCAGTGCCAAGACTCATGCGGGCGCCATTTGTGTCTCGGCTGTGAAACAGGGTCATTGGTGTTTTAACCCTGAAAGAAATGCTGGAGAAGTGCTTTAGTGATAGCATGAAGTTAGGAGATGGAAGAAGCGCAGAGCCCCATTTGGAGTGAGGCTGTAAAGGGCATGCCAAGGAAGTGTGAAGTAGTGCCAGGAGTCATGTTTGGCAGCTTTTGTGGTTTCAGTGAGAAACAGGATTGTTCTTGTTTTCATTACTAAAGACGTGCTGTAATTGTGCATTAGTGATAGCATGGAGTTAGGAGGTAGAAGACGTGCAGAGCCTCATTTTTGGTGCGGCTGCAAAGGGCACGCAAAGGGAAGTGTGAAGCAGTGCCAAGAGTCATGCCTGGCAGCTTTTGTGATTGGGGTGAGAAACAGGGTCAGTGTTGTTTTCCTGCTGATAGAAGTGCTGGAGTTGTGCATTATTGATAGCATGGAGTTAGGAGATGGAAGACGCGTAGAGCCCCATTTGGAGTGTGGCTGCAAAGAGCATGCCAAGGAAGTGTGAAGTAGTGACAAGAGTCATGCCTGGCAACTATTTTGGTTGGAGTGAGAAACAGGATTGTTGCTGTGTTTCTTACTAAAGAAGTGCTGGAATTGTGCATTAGTGACATGGAGTTAGGAGATGGAAGAAGCTCAGAGCCCCATTTGGAGTGCGGCTTCAACGGGCATGCCAAGGGAAGTGTAAAGCAGTGCCAAGAGTCATGCCTGGCCGCTTTTGTGGTTGTGGTGAGAAACAGGGTCGGTGCTCCTTTCCTGTCGATAGAAATGCAGGAGTTGTGCATTGCTGATAGCATGGAGTTAGGAGATGGAAGAAGTGCAGAGCCTCATTTTTGGTGCGGCTGCAAAGGGCATGCGAAGGGAAGTGTGAAGCAGTGACAAGAGTCATGCCTGGGAGCTTTTGTGGCTGGGTTGAGAAATAGGATTGTTCTTGTTTTCCTTACCAAAGAAATGCTGGAGTTGTGCGTTAGTGATAGCGTGGAGTTAGGAGATTGAAGAAGCGCAGAGCTGCATTTGGAGTGCGGCTGCAAAGGCCATGCCAAGGGAAGTCTGAAGCAGTGCCAAGACTTAAGCCTGGCAGCTTTTGTGGTTGGAGTGAGAAACAGGGTCGGTGCTGTTTTCCTGCCTACAGAAATGCAGGAGTTGTGCATTACTGATAGCATGAAGGTATGAGGTGGAAGAAGTGCAGAGCCTCATTTGGAGTGCGGCTGCAAAGAGCATGCCAAGCGAAGTGTGAAGCAGTGTCAAGAGTCATGCCTGGTAGCTTCTGCGGTTTGAGTGAGAAACAGGATTATTCCTTTTTTTCTTACCAAAGAAGTGCTGGAGTTGTGCATTAGTGATAGCTTGGAGTTAGGCGATGGAAGAAGTGCAGAGCCCCATTTGGAGTGAGGCTGCAAAGAGCATGCCAAGGAAGTGTGAAGTAGTGCCAATAGTCATGCCTGTCAGCTTTTGTATTTGGACTGAGATACAGGATTGTTCTTGTTTTCCTTACTAAAGACGTGCTGGAGTTGTGCATTAGTGATAGCATGGAGTTAGGAGATGGAAGAAGCGCAGAGCCTCATTTGGAGTGCAGCTGCAAAGGGCATGCCAAGGAAGTGTGAAGCAGTGCCAAGAGTTATGGCCGACAGCTTTTGTGGTTGGGGTGAGAAACAGGTTCGGTGCTCTTTTTCTGCTGATAGAAATGCAGCAGTTGTGCTTTACTGATAGCATGAAGGTAGGAGGTGCAAGAAGTGCAGAGCCCCATTTGGAGTTCGGCTGCAAAGAGCATGCCAAGGAAGTGTGAAGTAGTGCCTAGAGTCATGCCTGGCCGCTTTTGTGGTTGCAGTGGAAACAGGATTGTTCTTGTTTTCCTTACTAAAGAAGTGCTGGAGTTGTGCATTTGTGATAGCATGGCGTTAGGAAATGGAAGAAGCGCAGAACCCCATTGTGTATTGAGTGCCGTGAGTGGCATGAGCGATATGAGTTCCTAGACCAGAGTGAGTGCCTTGAGTGGTGTGAGCAGCTTGAGTGGCATGAGTGCCTTTAGTGGCTTGAATGGCATGAGCGACGGTGATGAGGTGAGTGCCTTGAGTTGCGTGAGTGCCTTCAGTGCCGTGAGTGTTTTAAGTGGTGTAAGTGGGATGCGTTACTAGAGTGAGTGCCTTAAGTTTCCTGAGGTCCGTGATTGCCTTCAGTGCCTTGAGTGGCCTGAGTGGCGTGAGCGCCTTGATTGGCCTCAGTGCCTTGAGTGGCGTGAGCGCCTTGAGTGCCTTGAGTGGCATGAGCTCCCTGAGTGCATTGAGTGGCGTTAGCCGCGTGAGTTCTTTGAGTGGCATAAGGGCCGTGAGTGCCTTTAGCGGAGTGAGCACCGTGAGTGCCTTGAGTGACGTGAGTGGTGTGAGTGGGATGAGTTGCTAGAGTAGAGTGAGTGTCTTGAATGGCATGAGGGCCATGAGTGCCTTGAGTGGCGTGAGCGCCGCAAGTGCCTTGAGCGGCGTGATCGCCTTCAGCGCTGTGAGTGCCTCTAGTGCCTTTAGTGATGTGAGTGCCTAGAGTGGCCTGAGTGCCTTGAGTGGCGTGAACACCATGAATGCCTTGAGTGGCGTGAGTGGCGTGTTTGGTTAGAGTTCCGTGAGCGCCCTTAGTGCTGTGAGTGGCATGAGTGGCCTAAGTGCCATGAGAGGACAGAGTGCCTTTAGCGGTTTGAGCAGCTTGAGTGCCATGAGCGCCTTGAGTGGTGTGAATGCCTTGAGTGCCTTGAGTGTCATGAGTGCCTTAAGGGGTGTGAGCGCCTTTAGTGTCGTGAGGGGCATGAGTGCCTTGAGTGGTGTGAGCGGCGCTAGAGCCTTGAGTGGTGTAAGTGCCTTCAGTGGTGTGAGCGGCGTGAGTGCTTTTGTTGGCATGAGTGGCATGTGTGGTGAGAGTTCCGTGAGTGCTGTTAATGCCGTGAGTATAGTGAGTGGTCTGAGTGGCATGAGCGTCTTGAGCAGAGTGAGTGCCTTGAATGGTGTGAGTGCCTTGAGTGGTGTGAGTGTCTTCAGTGCCTTCAGCACCCCGAGTGTGGTGTGAGTGGGATGAGTAGCTAGAGTGCCTTGAATGGCGTGAGCCCCGTGACCTCCATGAGTCCCGTGAGTGCCTTGAGTGGTGTTAGTGCCTTTAGAGGCCTTAGTGCCTTTAGTGGCGTGAGCGCCATTAGTGCCCTGAGCACTTTCAGTGGCGTGAGTGCCTTGGGTGGCTTGAGCCCCATGATTGCCATGAGTGGCATGAGTGCCTTCAGTGGCATGAGTGGCGTGAGGTGTGTCAGTGCCGTGAGGGCCTTGAGTGCCTTCAGTTCCATGAGCGGCATGAGTTCCTTGTGTGGCGTGAGTGCCGTCAGTGCCTTCAGTGCCCTGAGTGACGTGAATGATGTGAGTGGGATGAGTTGCTAGAGTTGAGTGAGTGCCTTGAGTGGCGTGTGGGCCATGAGTGCCTTGAGTGCCTTGAGTGGCATTTCTGCCTTGAGTGTCATGAGTGGAGTGCAGGCCTTGAGTGGCGTGAGTATCATGGCTGCCTTGAGTTGTGTGAGTGGCGTGAGTGCCTTGGGTGGCTTGAGCGCTGTCAGTGCCTTGAGTGGCAAGAGCCGCGTGAGTGCTTTGAGTGGCATGAGTAACTTCAGTGCCTTCAGTACCATGAGTAGCATGAGTGATGTGAGTATGACAAGCTGCTGGAGTAGAGAGAGTGCCTTGAGTGGCATGAGTGCCTTGAGTGCCATGAATTCCTTGAGTGGCGTGAGTGCATTGTGCGGCGTGAGGGACATGAGCAGTGTGAACGCCATGAGTGCCTTAAGTGGTGTGAGTGGTGTGTGCGGTGAGCGTTCCATAAGCGCTGTTAATGCCATGAGTGGCGTGAGCAGCTTGCGTGCTGTGAGCGCGTTAAATGGCGTGAGTGCCTTCAGTTGTATGAGTGCCTTGAGTGGCATTAGGACCTTGAGTGGCATGAGCAGAGTGAGTGCCTTGAGTGGCGTGAGTGCCTTGAGTAGTGTGAGCGGCATGAGTGCCTTGCATGGCGTGAGCAGCGGTGCTGCCGTGAGTGCCTTTAGCGGCATGAGTGCTGTGAGCAGCATGAGTCGTGTGAGTGCCTTGAATGGTGTGATCACTTTTACTGTCATGAAGGGCATGAGTGCCTTGAGTGGCTTTAGCTGCACGAGTGACTTGAGAGGCCAGAGTGGAGTACGGGCTGTGGGTGCCTTGAGAGCCTTGAGTGGCCTGAGCAGCATTAGTGCCTTGAGTGGCGTGAGTGGCATGAGAGCCTTGAGTGGCGTGAGCGCCTTGAGTTGTGTGAGTGCCTTGAGTGGCGTGAGCACCATTAGTGCCTTGAGTGACGTGAGCGCCATTAGTGCCGTGAGTGGCGTGAGAGGCGTGAGGGCCGTCAGTGGTGGGAGTGGCATGAGCCCCTTTAGAGGCCTGAATGGCGTGAGGGCTGTTAGTGCCTTGAGTGCCTTGAGTGGCATGAGTGTCATGAGTGCCTTGATTGGCGTGAGCGCCGTGAGTGCCTTGAATTCCTTGAGTGTCATGAGTTTCTTACGTGCCATGAGCGCCTTCAGTGCCGTGAGTGGCGTGAGTGCCTTGAGTGGCATTAGTGCCGCGAGTGCCTTCAGTGGCGTGTGTGGTGAGAGTTTCGTGGGTGCATTGAGTGGCGTGAGTGACTTTAGTGGCGTGAAAGCCGTGAGTGCCCTGAGTGACGTGAGTGCTGAGTGCCCTGAGTGGCGTGAGTGGCGTGTGTGATGAGAGTACCGTGAGTGCCATTATTGCCATCTGTGCCATGAGTGGCGTGAATTGCGTGCGTGGTGTGTGTGCCTTGAGTGCCGTGAGTGACTTTAGTGGCGTGAGAGCGGTGAGTGCCTTGAGTGGCATGAGTGGCGTGTGTAATGAGAGTTCCGTGAGTGCCATTATTGCCATCTGTGCCATGAGTGGTGTGAGTGGCTTGGCTGCCTTGAGTGGCGTGAGTGCCTTCAGTGTTTTTAGCGCCATGAGTGCCTTCAGTGGCGTCAGTGCCGTGAGTGCCTTCAGTGGCATGAGTGCCTTGAGTGACGTGAGGCCCGTGAGTGCCTTGAGTGGTGTGAGTGGCATGAGCACCTTTAGAGGCCTGAGTGGCGTGAGGACTGTGACTGGCTTGAGTGCCTTGAGTGGCCTGAGCGCCTTGAGTGCCTTGAGTGTCATGAGTGTCTTAAGTGGCGTGAGCTCCTTGAGTTCCGTGAGTGGCATGAGTGCCTTGAGTGGCGTGAGTGCCTTGACTGGTGTGAGTGCCTTGACTGGTGTGAGTGTCATGTGTGGTGAGAGTTCCATGAGCGCCATTATAGCCCTGAGTGACGTGAGTGGCGAGTGGTGTGAGTGGCGTGGCTACCTTCAGTGGGGTGAGCGCCGTTAGTGCCATGAGTGTCGTGAGTTTCGTGAGCGCCTTGAGTGGCGTGAGTGCATGAGAACCTTTAGAGGCCTGAGTGGTGTGAGGGCTGCGAGTGCGTTGAGCGCCATGAGTGATTTGAGTGGAGTTCATTGCGTGCAGGCCTTGAATGGCTTGAGTGCCTTGCGTGGCCCATATAGTGAGAGTTCCGTGAGTGCCATTAGTGCCGTGACTGGCATGACTGGCGTGGGTGCCTTGAGTGGTGTGAGTGGCTTTCGTGGCGTGAGCCCCATGAGTGTCTTGAGGGTCGTGAGTGGCATGAGTGCCTTGAGTGGCTTGAGTGCCTTCAGTATCTTGTGCGCCATTAGTGCATTCAGTGGCGTGACTGGTGTGTGTGGTGAGAGTTCCATGAGTGCCGTGAGTGGCGTGAGGGGCGTGGGTGCCTTGAGTGATGTTAGTGACTTTAGTGGCGTGAGAGCCGTGAGTGCCGTGAGTGGCGTTAGTGGCGTGAGTGGCATTAGCGCTGTGAATGGCGTGAGTGCCTTGAGTGGCGTGAGTGCCTTGAGTGGCATGAGCACCTTTAGAGGCCTGAGTGGTGCAAAAGGGCTGAGTGTGCCTTGATTGCCTTGAGTAGCCTGAGCGCCGTGAGTGCCTTGAGTGGTGTCAGTGGCGTGTGTGGTGAGAGTTCCGTGAATGCCATGAGTGGCCTGAGTGGCGTTAGTGGTGTGAGTGGCTTGAGTGACGTGAGTGACGTATGTTCCTTGAATGGCGTGAGTGCCTTTAGTGGCGTGGGCGCTGTGAGTGCTTTGAGTAGCATGAGTGGCGTGTGTGGTGAGAGTTCCATGCATGCTGTTAGTGCCATGAGTGGTGTGAGTGGCGTGAGTGTTGTGAGCGGCATGAGTGTCTTGAGTGACGTTAGTGGCCTGAGAGCCTTGAGCAGCATGAGTGCCTTGCGGGCCTTGAGTGGCTTTAGTGCCGTGGGTGACTTGAGTGGCATGAGTGTTGTGTGTGGTGAGAGTTCCGTGAGCGCCGTTAGTGCTGTGAGTGGCATTAGTGGGTTTAGAGCCCTGAGTGGCATGAGGGCTCTGAGTGGCATGAGTGCCTTGAGTGGCGTGAGTGCCTTGAGTGATGTTAGTGCCCTGAGTGGCGTGAGTGCCATGATTGGCGCGAGTGCCTTCAGTAGCATGAGTGCCATGAGTGCCTAGAGTGGCGTCAGTGTTGTGTGTGCCTTGCATGGCTTGAGTGCCTTTAGTGGTATCAGCACCGTGAGTGTCTTTCAGAGTCTAGTTGGAGGCCTGTGGCTAGTGGGGTCCCCCAGGGGTCAGTCCTTGGTCCAGTCCTGTTCAATTTATTCATCAATGACCTGGATGAAGGCACAGAGTGCTCCCTCAGCAAGTTTGCTGATGATACCAAACTGGGAGGAGTAGCTGATACCCCAGAGGGCTGTGCTGCCATCCAGAGGGACCTGGACAGACTGGACAACTGGGCGGTGAAAAACCTCATGCAATTCAACAAGGCCAAGTGCAAGGTCCTGCACCTGGGGAGGAATAACCCCAGACACCAGTACAGGCTGGGGACCGAGCTTGTGGAGAGCAGCTCTGCGGAGAAAGACCTGGGTGTCATGGTGGACGACAAGTTGACCATGAGGCAGCAGTGTGCCCTCGTGGCCAAGAAGGCCAATGGGATCCTGGGCTGCATTAAGAAGAGCGTCTCCAGCAGGTCGAGGGAGGTGATCCTGCCCCTCTACTCAGCCCTGGTGAGGCCGCATCTGGAGTACTGTGTCCAGTTCTGGGCTCCACAGTACAAGAGGGATGTGGACCTGCTGGAGAGAGTCCAGCGCAGGGCTACGAGGATGATCAGGGGCCTGGAACATCTGCCCTATGAGGAGAGGCTGAGGGAGCTGGGCCTGTTCAGCCTGGAGAAGAGAAGGCTGAGAGGGGATCTAATCAGTGTATATAAATACCTCAAGGGAGGGAGTGCAGAGGACGGGGATGGTCTCTTTTCAGTGGTGGCCACTGATAGGACTAGAGGAAATGGCCGGAAACTGAAACATCAAAAATTCCATAGGAACTTAAGGAAAAATTTCTTAACAGTGAGGGTGACAGAGCACTGGAACAGGCTGCCCAGAGAGGTTGTGGAGTCTCCTTCTCTGGAGATCTTCAAAACCCGCTTGGACGCAGTCCTGTGCCACGTGCTTTAGGTGTCCCTGCGTATGCAGGGGGGTTGGACTAGATGATCTCTAGAGGTCCCTTCCAACCCTAAGCATTCTATGATTCTATGATTCTATGATTTAGTGGCGTGAGCGCCATGAGTGCCTTGAGTGGCATGAGTGGATTTAGTGGCCTGAGAGCCATGAGTGCCTTCAGTGACATCAGTGGCGTGTGTGTTGAGAGTTCTGTGAGCGCCACTAGTGCCGTGAGTGGCGTGTTTGGTGTGAGGGGCATGAGGACCTTTAGAGCCCTGAGTGGCATGAGGGCTGTAAGTGCCTTGAGTGACCAGAGCGCCATGAGTGCCTTGAGTGACATGAGCACCGTTAGTGTCTTGAGTGCCTTGAGTCATGTGGCTGCCTCGAGTGGTATGAGTGCCATGAGTACCTTGAGTTCTGTGAGCACCATTATTGCCTTGAGTGGCGTTAGTGGCGTGAGTGCCTTGAATGGCGTGAGTGCCTTGAATAGTGTGAGTGCCTTGAATAGCGTGAGTGCCTTGAGTGGCGTGAGCGCTGCGAGTGCCTTGAGTCGCGTGAGTGCCTTCAGTGGTGTGAGCGCCATGAGTGCCTTGAGTTACGTGAGGGCCCTGAGTACCTTGAGTGGTGTGTGTGGCTTGTGTGGTGAGAGCTCTGTTAGCACCGTTAGTGCCGTCAGTGGCGTGAGTGCTTTTAGTGGCTTGAGTGCCTAGAGTGGCGTGAGTGGCGTATGTGATGAGAGTTCCGTGAGCGCAATTAGTGCCTTGAGTGGCATTAGTGGCGTGAGTGCCTTCAGTGGCATGAGGGGCGTGTGTGGTGAGAGTTCCATGAGCACCATTAGTGCCGTGAGTGGTGTAAGTGGCGTGAGCGGCATGACCGCCTTGAGTGGCATGAGTGCCTTAAGTGGCAAGAGCGCCACGAGTGCCTTGAGTGGCGTGAACGTCATTAGTGCCTTGAGTGCCTTGAGTCACGTGACTGTCTTCAGTGGTATGAGCGCCACGAGTGCCTTGACTGGCATGAGTGCCATGAGCGCCTTTAGAGGCCTGAGCAGCATGAGGACTGTGAGTGTCCTGAGGGCCTTGAGTGGCCTGAGCCCTGTTAGTGCCTTGAGTCGTTTGAGCACCATGAGTGCCTTTAGTGCCTTGAGTGGCATGAGTGTCTTAAGTGGCATTAGCACATTGAGTGCCTTCAGTGGCGTGAGTGCCATGAGTGCCTTGAGTGGCGTGAGTGGCGTGTGTGCCTTGAATGGCTTGAGTGGCGTGAGAGCCGTGAGTGCCTGGAGTGGCGTGGGTGGCGTGTTTGGTGAGAGTTCTGTTAGCGCCATTAGTGCCTTGAGTGGCCTGAGTGGCGTGAGTGCACTGAGTGGTGTGAGTGGCATGAGCACCTTTAAAGGCCTGAGTGGCGTGAGGGCCGTGAGTGCCTTAAGTGCCTTGAGTGGCCTGAGCACTATTAGTGCCTTGAGTGCCTTGAGTTTATTACATGGCGCGAGCGCCTTGAGTGCCATGAGTGCCATGAGTGCCTTGAGTGGTGTAAGCGCCACGAGTGCCTTGAATGGCGTGAGCACCGTGAGTGCCTTGATTGGCGTGAGTGCCTTGAGTGCCATGAGTGGTGGGAGTGGCCTGTGCGCTATGAGTGTCATGCCTGCCTTGAGTGTCGTGAGTGGCATGAGCGCCATGAGTGGCGTGACTGCTTTGAGTGGCGTGAGTGGCGTGAGTGGCGTGTGTGTTGAGAGTTCTGTGAGTGCCATTAATGCCATGAGTGCCTTGAGTGGCGAGAGTGGAATAAGCACCTTGAGAGGCCTGAGTGGCGTGAGGGCTATGAGTGCCTTGAGTGGTGTGAGCGCCGTGAGTGCCATGAGTGGCGTGAGTGGCCTGAGCGCCGCGACTGGCATGAGTGGCTTGAGTGCCTTGAGTGGCTTGAGTGCCTTGAGTGGCGTGAGTGCCTTCAGTGGCTTGAGCGCCGCGAATGCCTTGAGTTACGTGAGAGCCGTGAGTGCCTTCAATGGCGTGAGTGGCATGTGTGGTGAGAGTTGCGTTAGTGCCGTTATTGCCGTCAGTGTCGTGAGTGCTGTGAGTTCCTTTAGTGACGTGAGTGGCACGAGCACCTTTAGAGGCCTGAGTGGCGTGAGGGCTGTGAGTGCCTTGAGTGCCTTGAGTGGCCTGAGCACCGTGGGTGCCTTCTGTGGCATGCGTGCCTTGAGTGACATGAGGGTTCTGAGTGCCTTGAGTGGCATGAGTGTTTTAAGTGGCGTGAACGCCTTGAGTGGCGTGAGTGGCATGAGTGCCTTGAGTGGCAGGAGTGCCGTGAGTGCCTTGAGTGGCCTTAGTGGCATGTGTGCCTTGTATGGCATATGTTTCTTGAGCGCCTTGATTGGCGTGAGTGCGTTGAGTAGCATGAGCGCCATGAGTGGCGTTAGTGGCGAGTGCCGTGAGTGCCTGGAGTGGCATGAGTGGTGAGAGTTCTGTGAGCGCCATTAGTGCAGTGAGTGCCTTGAGTGGCGTGAGTGGATGAGCATGTTGAGAGGCCTGAGTGGCGTGAGAGCCGGGAGTGCCTTGAGTGTCGTGAGTGTCTTAAGTAGCGTGAGCGCCTTGAGTGCCTTGAGTGGCGTGAGTGCCTTGAGGGCCTTGAGTGGCCTGAGTGCCGTGACTGCGTTGAGTGGTGTGAGTGTCACGTGTGTTGAGAGTTCCGTGAGCGCCGTTGGTGTCATGAGTGGCGTGATTGGCATTAGTGCCTTGAGTGGCGTAAGTGCTTTGAGTGGCGTGAGCGCCGGGATTGCCTTTAGTGGCGTCACTGGCATTTGTGGTGAGAGTTCCGTGAGTGCCATCAGTGGCATTAGTGACGTGAGTGGCGTTAGTGCCGTTAGTGGCGTGGGTTCCTTGAGTTGCTTGAGTGCCTTGAGTGACGTGAGGGCGGTGAGTGCCTTTAGCGGCGTGTGTGGCGTGTGTGGTGAGAGTTCCGTTAGTGCCGTTAGTGGCATGACTGCCGTTAGTGCCTTGAGTGGCCTGAGTGGCATGAGCACCTTTAGAGGCCTGAGTGGCGTGAGGACTGTGAGTGCCTTGAGTGGCTTGAGCGCCATGAGTGTCTTGAGTGCCTTGAGTGGCATGAGTGTCTTAAGTGGCGTTAGCGCATTGAGTGCCTTGAGTGGCGGGAGCGCCATTAGTGCCTTGAGTGGCATCAGTGGCTTCTGTGGTGATAGTTCCATGAGTGCCATTAGTGCCGTGAGTGGCGTCAGTGGCATGAGTGGCATGAGCACCTTGAGCAGAGTGAGTGCCTTGAGTGGCCTGAGTGCCTTGAGTGGCGTGAGTTCCGTGAGTTCCTTGAGTGGCATTAGCACCATGAGTGGCGTTAGTGGCCTTAGCACCTTTGGAGGCGTGAGTGGCATGAGGGCTGTGAGTGCCTTGAGTGTCATGAGTCTCTTAAGCGGTGTGAGAGCCATGAGTGCCATGAGTGCCATGAGTGGCATGAGTTCCGTGAGTGTCTTGAGTGCCTTGAGTGGTGTGAGTGCCAGGAGTGCCTTGAGCGCCTTGAGTCGCGTGACTGCCTTCAGTGGTGTGAGCACCCTGAGTGCCTTGAGTTATGTGAGGGCTGTGAGTGCCTTGAGTGGTGTGAGTGGCGTGTGTGGTGAGAGTTCCGTCAGCGCCGTTAGTCCTGTGAGTGCCTTGAGTGGCGTGAGCGCCTTTAGTGGCGTGAGTGCCTTGAGAGGCATGAGTGGCGTGAGTGCCTTGAGTGGCATCAGTGAATTTAGTGGAGTGAGAGCCGTGAGTGCCTTGAGCGGAGTGAGTGCCTTGAGGGCCTTGAGTGGCGGTAGTGCTGTGGGTGCCTTGAGTGGCATGAGTGTCGTGTTTGGTGAGAGTTCCGTCAGCGCCGTTAGTTCCGTGAGTGCCTTGAGTGGCGTGAGTGTCTTGAATAGCTTGAGTGCCTTGAGTGGCATGAGCGGCGTGAGCGCCTTGAGTGGCGTGAGTGGCGTATGTGCCTTGAATGTTTTGAGTGCCTTGAGAGGCGTGAGCGCCGTGAGTGCCTGGAGTGGCGTGAGTGGTGTGTGTGGTGAGAGTTCTGTTAGCTCCATTAGTGCCGTGAGTGCCTTGAGTGGCATGGGTGCATTGAGTGGTGTTAGTTGCTTTAGTTGCGTAAGAGCCGTGAATGGCTGGAGTGGCGTGAGTGGTATGTGTGATGAGAGTTCCGTGAGTGCCATTAGTGCCTTGAGTGGCATGAGTGGCATGAGTGCCTTGAGTACAGTGAGCGGTGTGAGTGCCTTGAGTGGCATGAGTGCCTTCCACGGCTTGAGTGGCGTGAGCGCCATGAGTGCCTTGAGTGGCGTTAGTGCCTTGAGGGGCGTGAGCACCTTCAGTGGCGTTAGTGCCGTGAGTGCCTTGAGTGGCATGAGCGCTGTGAGTGCCTTGAGTGGCGTTAGTGCCGTGGGTGCCTTGAGTGGTGTGAGTGTTGTGTGTAGTGAGATTTCTGTCAGTGCCGTTAGGGTCATGTGTGGCATGAGCGGCATGAGCGCCTTGAGTGGCATGAGGGCCTTTACTGGCATGAGCGCCGCGAGTGGTGTGAGTGGCGTGAGTGTCTTCAGTGGCGTTAGTGCTGTGAGTGCCTTGAGTGGCTTGAGTGCCTTGAGTGACGTGAGGGCTGTGAGTGCCGTGAGTGCCTTGAGTGTATTAAGTGGCGTGAGCGCCTTTGAGTGCCATGAGTGCCTTGAGTGCCATGAATGGCATGAGTGCCTTGAGTGACGTGCGTGGCGTGAGTGCCTTGAGCGGTGTGATGGCGTTGAGTGGCGTGAGTGCGTTGAGTGGCATGACAGCCATAAGTGGATTGAGTGGCGTGAGTACCGTGAGTGCCTTGAGTGGCGTGAGGGCCGTGCCTTGAGTGCCGAGAGTGGCGTGAGTGCCTTGAGTGCCGTGAGTGCCTTCAGTGGTGTGAGCGGTGTGAGTGCCTGGAGTGGCGTGAGTGCCTTGAGTGGCGTGAGTGCCTTGAGGTCCTTTAGTGGCGTGAGCACTGTAGGTGCCTTGAGTGGCGTCAGTGTCGTGTGTAGTGAGATTTCCGTGAGCTCCCTTAGTGCCATGAGTGGCATGAGCGCCTTGAGTGCCATGAGTGCCACAAGTGCCTTGAGTCTATTAAGTGGTGTAAGCACCTTGAGTGCCATGAGTGGCGTGAGTGCCGTGAGTGTCTTGAGTGGCGTGAGTGGCGTGTGTGGTGAGAGTTCCGTCAGCACCATTAGTGCCTTGAGTGGCGTGAGCGCCATGAGTGCCTTTAGTGGCGTGAGTGGCGTGACTGCTTTGAGTGGTTTGAGTGCCTTGAGTGGCGTGAGCGCCGTGAGTGCCTTGACTGCCTTGAGTGCATTAAGTGGCGTGAGCGCCTTGAGTGCCTTAAGTGGTGTGAGTGGCATGAGCACCTTCAGTGGCATGAGTGCATTTAGTGGCGTGAGCACCGCCAATGCTTTGAGTGTCATGAGTGGCGTGAGTGTCTTGAGTGGCATGAACGCCGTGAGTGCATTGAGTCGCGTGAGTGCCTTCAGTGCTGTGAGCGCCATGAGTGCCTTGAGTTACATGAGGGCTATGAGTGCCTCGAGTGTTGTGAGTGGCATGTGTGGTGAGAGTTCCATGAGCGCCGTTTGAGCCGTCAGTGGCGGGAGGGCTGTGAGTGCCTTGAGTGCCTTGCGTGGCCTGAGCGCCGTGAGTGCCTTGAGTAGCATGCGTGTCTTAAGTGGCATAAGCGCCTTGTATGCCTTGAATGGCGTGAGTGCCTTGAGTGGCGTGACCACCATGAGTGCCTTGAGTGGCGTGGGTGGCGTGAGTGCTTGAGGGGCATCAGCGCCTTGAGCGGCGTGAGCGCCGTGAGTGCCTTGAGTGCATTGAGTGTCGTGTGTGGTGAGAGTTCCGTGAGTGCCTTGAGTGGTTTGAATGGCGTGTGTGATGAGAGTTCCGTGAGCGCCATTAGTGCCTTGAGTGGCGTGAGTGTCATGAGTGCCTTGAGTGGCGTGAGTGGTGTGAGTGCCTTGAGCCATATGAGTGCCTTGAGGGCCTTGAGTGACGTTAGTGCCGTGGGTGCCTTGAGTGGCATGAGTGTCGTGTGTGGTGAGAGTTCCGTCAGCGCCGTTAGTCCCGTGAGCATCTTTAGTGCCTTGAGTGGCGTGAGTGTCATGAGTGCCTTGAGTGGTATGAGCGCCACGAGTGTCTTGAGCGGCATGGGTGGCATGAGCACCTTTAGAGGCCTGAGTGGCGTGAGTGCTGTGAGTGCTTTGAGTGCCTTGAGTGGCCTGACCGCCGTGAGCGCCTTGAGTGGCGTGAGTGCCACGATTGTCTTGAGTGCCTTGAGTGTATTAAGTGGCGTGAGTGCCGTTAGTGCCGTGAGTGGCGTGGGTGCCTTGAGTGGTGTGAGTGGCTTTACCAGAGTGAGAGCCGTGAGTGCGTGGTGTGCCATGAGTGGCGTGTGTGATGAGAGTTCCGTGAGCGTCATTAGTGCCTTGAGTGGTGTGAGTGGCGTTGAGTGCCTTGAGTGGTGTGAGTGGCCTGTGGTGAGAGTTCCATGAAGGCCGTGAGTGGCGTGAGTGGCATGAGTGCCTTGGGTGGCGTGAGCGCCATAAGTACCTTGAGGGGAGTCAGTGGCGTTTGTGGTTAGAGTTCTGTGCGCGCCATTAGGGCCGTGAGTGGCGTGAGTGGCCTCAGGGGCATGAGTGCCTTGAGCACAGTGAGTGCCTTGCGTGGCTTTAGTGCCGTGGGTGCCTTGAGTGGCGTGAGTGGTGTGTGAGTGGTGTGTGTGGTGAGAGTTCCGTGAGCGCCGCAAGTGGCTTAAGTGTTGTGAGCGACATGAGTGCCTTGAGTGCCTTGAGTGTCTTAAGTGTCCTGAACCCCTTCAGTGCCGTCAGTGGCCTGAGTGCTGTGTGTGGTGAGACTTCCATGAGCGCCGTAAGTGCCGACAATGGCGTGAGAGCCATGAGTGCCTTTAGTGGCCTAAGTGGCATGAGCACCTTTAGAGGCGTGTGTGGCGTCAGGGCTGTGAGTGACTTGAGTGCCTTGAGTCGCCTGAGTGCCATGAGTGCCTTGAGTGATGAGAGCACCATGAGCAGCGCGAGTGCATTGAGTGGCGACTGGCATGAGTCCCTTGAGTGGCGTGAGTGCCTTAAGTGCCTTGAGTGTCATGTGTACCTTGAGTGCCTTGAGTAGCGTGAGTGCGTTGAGTGGCATGAGTTACATGAGTGGCATGAGCGCCTTGAGTGGCGTGAGTGCATGGAGTGGCGTGAGCGGCTTGAGTGCCTTGAGTGGCATGAGTGGTATGAGTGGCCTGAGTGCCTTGAGTGGTGTGAGTGCCTTGTGCACCTTAAGTGGCGTGAGTGCCTTGAGTGGCTTGAGTGCCTTGAGTGGTGAGAGTCACCTGAGTGCCTTTAGTGGCATGAGTGCCTTAAGTACCATGAGTAGCATGAGTGCCTTCAGTGCCTTGAGCGCCGTGAGTGGCGTGAGTGCCTTGAGTGACATGAGTGCCTTGAGTGGAGTCTGTGCCTCTAGTGCCAGGAAATGTGTGAGTGCCTTTAGTGCACTGAGTGCCTTGAGTGGCCTGAATGCCATGAGTGCCTTAAGTGCCTTGAGTGGCATGGGTGCCTTGAGTGCCTTGGGTGGCGTGAGTAGCGTTAGTGGCATGAGCACCTTGAGTGGCCTGAGTGCCTGGAGTGGCATGAGTTGCTTGAGTGCCTTCAGTGCTGTGAGTGCCTTGAGCACCTTAAGTGACTTGAGCAGCTTGAGTGCCTTCAGTGCCTTGAGTGGTGAGAGTCACGGGAGTGCCTTTAGTGACATGAGTGCCTTAAGTGCCATGAGTGGCCTGAGTGCCTTCAGTGCCTTTATCGCTGTAAGTGGCGTGAGTGCCTTGAGTGGCGTGTGTGCCTCTAGTGCCAGGAATGGTGTGAGTGCCTTTAGTGCGCTGAGTGCATTGAGTGTCCTGAATGCCATGAGTGCCTTGAGTACCTTGAGTGGCATGAGCACGGTGAGTGGCGTGAGTGCCTTGAGTTGCTTGAGTGCCTTGAGTGGCGTGAGTGCCTTGAGTGCCTTGGGTGTTGTGAGTGGCATGAGTGCCTTGAGTGGCGTGAATGCCTTGAGTGCCTTGGGTGTTGTGAGTGGCATGAGTGCCTTGAGTGGCGTGAATGCCTTGTGTGGTGCAAGTGCATTGAGTGGTGAGTGGCATGAGCCCCTTTAGTGGCGTGAGTGCCTTAAGTGCCTTGAGGGGCATGGGTACCTTCAGTGCCTTGAGTGGCTTGAGCACGGTGAGTTGCGTGAGTGCCTTGAGTGACGTGAGCGGCTTGAGTGCTTTTAGTGGCGTGAGCGCCTTGAGTGGCTTGAGTGCCTTGAGTTCCTTGAGTGGTGAGAGTCACCTGAGTGCCTTGAGTGGAATGAGTACTTTCAGTGCCTTGAGCGACTTGAGTGCCTTGAGTGGAGAGTGTGCCTCTAGTGCCAGGAATGGTGTGAGTGCCTTTAGTGCGTTGAGTGCCTTGAGTGGCCTGAATGCCATGAGTGCCTTGAGTGCCTTGAGGGGCATGAGCACGGTGAGTGGCGTGAGTGCCTTGAGTGGCGTGAGTGCCTTGAGTGGCATGAGTGCCTCCAGTGCCTTGAGGGTTGTGAGTGGCGTGAGCGCCTTGAGTGGCATGAGTGCCTCAAGTGGCGTGAGTGCCTTGAGAGGTGTGAGTGCAATGAGTGGCGAGTGGAATGAGCCCCTTGAGTGGCGTGAGTGCCGTAAGTGCCTTGAATGGCATGGGTACCTTGAGTGCCTTGAGTGGCATGAGCACCTTCAGTGGCGTGAGTGGATTGAGTGCCTTGAGTCACGTGAGTGCTGTGAGTGCCTGGAGTGGCGTGAGTGGCTTGAGTGCCATGAATGGCGTGAGTTCTGTGAGTGCCTTGAGTGCCTTAAGTGGCATGAGTGGTATGAGTGGCCTGAGAGCCTTGAGTGGTGTCAGTGCCTTTAGTACTTTAAGTGGCGTGAGTGTCTGGAGTGGCATGAGTGTCTTAAGTGCCATGAGTAGCGTGAGTGCCTTGAGTGCCTTTAGTGCCGTGAGTGCGTTGAGTGACGTAAGTGCCTTGAGTGGTGTGTATGCCTCTAGTGCCAGGAAAGGTGTGAGTGCCTGTATTGCACTGAGTGCCTTGAGTGGCCTGAATGCCATGAGTGCCTTGAGAGGCATGAGCAAGGTGAGTGGCGTGAGTGCCTTGAGTGGCTTGAGTGCCTTGAGTGGCGTGAGTGCCTTCAGTGCCTTGAGCGGCGTGAGCGCCTCAAGTGGCTTGAGTGCCTTTAGTGGCGTGAGTGCCTTGAGTGGCGCGAGTGCATTGAGTGGCGAGTGGCGTGAGCCCCTTGAGTGGTGTGAGTGCCTTGAATGGCATGGATACCTTGAGTGGCGTGAGTGCCTGGAGTGGCATGAGTTCTGTGAGTGCCTTGAGTGCCTTGAGCGGCATTAGCATCTCAAGCGGCGTGAGTGCCTTTAGCGGCGTTAGTGCCTTGAGTGGCGCGAGTGCACTGAGTGGCGAGTGGCATGAGCCCCTTGATTGGCATAAGTGCCTTAAGTGCCTTGAGTGGCTTGGTACCTTGAGTGCTTTGAGTGGCGTGAGTGCGTTGAGTGGCATGAGTAGCGTGAGTGGCATGAGTAGCGTGAGCGGCATGAGCGCCTTGAGTGGCCTGAGTGTCTGGAGTGGCGTGAGTGGCTTGAGTGCCTTGAGTGGCCTGAGTGGCGTTTAGTGGCGTGAGTAGCGTGAGTAGCATGAGCGCCTTGAGTGGCGTGAGTGCCTGGAGTGGCGTGAGTGGCTTGAGGGACTTGAGTGTCGTGAGTGCTGTGAGTGCCTTGAGTGCCTTGAGTGGCATGAGTGGTATGGGTGGCCTGGGTGCCCTGAGTAGTGTGAGTACGTTAAGCACCTTAAGTGTCGTGAGCACCTTGAGTGGCTTGAGTGCCTTGAGTGGCGTGTGTGCCTCTAGTGACAAGAATGGTGTGAGTGCCTTTAGTGCGCTGAGTTCCTCGAGTGGCCTGAATGCCATGAATGCCTTGAGTGTCATGAGCACAGTGAGTGGAGTGAGTGCCTTGAGTGCCTTGAGCGGCATGAGTGCCTTCAGTGGCTTGAGTGGCATAAGTGACATGAACGCCTTGAGTGGTGTGAGTGCCTTGAGTGGCGCGAGTGCATTGAATGGCGAGTTGCATGAACCCCTTGAGTGGCGTGAGTGCGTGGAGTGGCGTGAGTGGCTTGACTGCCTTGAGTGGCATGGGTACCTTGAGTGCCTTGAGTGCCTTGAGTTGCATGAGTGCAGGGAGTGGCGTGAGTGCCTAGAGTGGCGTGAGTGCATTCAGTGGCGATTGGCACGAGCCCCTTGAGGGGCGTGACTGCCTTAAGTGCCTTGAGTGGCATGGGTACCTTGAGTGTCTTAAGTGGCGTGAGTTGAGTGGCGTGAGTAGCATGAGTGGCATGAGTGCCTCCAGTGGCGTGAGTGCCTGGAGTGGCGTGAGTGGTTTCAGTGCCTATAGTGCCTTGAGTGGCATGAGTGGTATGAGTGGCCTGAGTGCCTTGAGTGGTGTGAGTGCCTTGAGCACCTTAAGTGTCGTGAGTGGCTTGGGTGGCTTGAGTGCCTTGAGTGGTGAGAGTCACCTTAGTGCCTTTAGTGGCATGAGTGCCTTAAGTCGCATGAGTAGCGTGAGTGCCTTGAGCGCTGTTAGTGGCGTGAGTGCCCTGAGTGGCGTGAGTGCCTTAAGTGCCTTGATTGGCATGAGTACTTTGAGTGCCTCGAGTGGCATGAGTGCATTGAGTGGCATGAGCGCCTTGAGTGCTGTGAGTCACTGGAGTGTCGTGAGTGACTTGAGTGCCTGGAGTGTTTTGAGTGGCGCGAGTGCATTGTGTCGCGAGTGGCTTTAGTCCCCTGAGTGGCGTGAGTGCCTAAATGTCTTGACTGGCATGGGTACCTTGAGTGCCTTGAGTGGCGTGAGTGCGTTGAGTGGCATGAGTAGCGTGACTGGCATGCGCGCCTTGAGTGGCGTAAGTGCCAGGAGTGGCGTGAGTGGCTTGAATGCCTTCAGTGGCGTGAGTACTGTGAGTGGCTGGAGTGGCGTGAGTGGCATGAGTGGTATGAGTGGCCTGAGTGCCTTAAGTGGTGTGAGTGCCTTGAGCACCTTAAGTGGCATGAGTGCACTGAGTGGGTTGAGTGCCTTGAGTGGTGAGAGTCACCTTAGTGCCTTAAGTGGCAAGTGCCATGAGCAGCATGAGTGCCTTCAGTGCCTTGAGCTCCATGAGTGGCATGAGTGCCTTGAGTGAGGTGAGTGCCTTGAGTGGCGTGTGTGCCTCTAGTGCCAGGAATGGTGTGAGTGCCTTTAGTGCGCAGAGTGCAATGAGTGGCCTGAATGCCATGTGTGCCTTGAGTGCCTTGAGTGGCATGAGCACGGTGAGTGACTGAGTGCCTTGAGTGGCATGAGTGTGTTGAGTGGCGTGAGTAGTGTGAGTGGCATGAGCGCCTGTAGTGGCGTGAGTGGCTTGAGTGCCTTGAGTGGCCTGAGTACGTTGAGTGGCGTGAGTAGCATGAGTGGCATAAGTGCCTTGAGTGGCATGAGTGCCTGTAGTGGCGTGAGTGGCTTGAGAGCCTTGAGTGTCGTGAGTGCTGTGAGTGCCTTGAGTGGCATGAGTAGTATGGGTGGCCTGGGTGCCTTGAGTGGTTTGAGTGCATTAAGAACCTTAAGTGTCGTGAGCACCTTGAGTGGCTTGAGTGCCTTGAGTGCCTTGAGTGGTGAGAGTCACCTGAGTGCCTTTAGTGGCATGAGTGCCTTAACTGCCACGAGTAGCGTGAGTGCCTTCAGCGCCTTGAGCGCCGTGAGTGGCGTGAGTGCCTTGAGTGACATGAGTGCCTGTAGTGCCAGGAATGGTGTGAGTGCCTTTAGCGCGCTGAGTGCCTTGAGTGGCCTGAATGCCATGAGTGCCTTGAGTGCCTTGAGTGGCATGAGCACAGTGAGTGGCGTTAGCGCCTCAAGTGCCTTGAGTGCCTTTAGTGGTGTGAGTACCTTGAGTGGCGTGAGCGCCTTGAGTGGCGTGAGTGCCTTGAGTGGCGAGTCGCATGTGCCCCTTGAGTGGCGTGAGTGCCTTAAGTGCCTTGAGTGGCGTATAGCAGCAAGGCCTGACATTTCAAAGGCAAAATGTTTCTTGCAGCTGTCTTTGAACAAGCTGCTGCCAGTCCAAAGTACTGGCAGTTGTGTGGAGTACCTGGAAGCTCTTAAAAGCAAAGCCTGGAGCCCTGGGGCTCTTGGGGGTGGTTCCCATCACACCGGGGGCAGCCGGAGCCCCTGCAGGGCTGGGTCAGGTCTGCAGAAGTTCCTGGATTTGCCCTCCCCTTAGTGAGGGCAGGGAAGTGGAGGGCAGGGGTGGGGGAAGGGCAGGGCAGGGCAGGACAGGACAGGGAAGGGAACAGGAGGCCGTGGTGCCCATCAGGGCCGGGCTGCTCCTTGTCCCGGCAGAGCTTGGTCATTGCTCTCGGGCTTCTCTTAGCTGCCCTCTGCTCTCCAGAAGATGCATTTAATTTGCACTAGATTCCCCTGGAG
The DNA here is from genome assembly GCF_059628265.1 of Tinamus guttatus. NCBI lineage: Eukaryota > Metazoa > Chordata > Aves > Tinamiformes > Tinamidae > Tinamus > Tinamus guttatus. The sequence goes on along the minus strand of NW_028288991.1, from coordinate 324,971 downwards.
AGTCTTGTTGTACTGTGAAGTCCTCTCGGTCCTTCAGAGCTCCAGGAACGCCCTTGTTTTACTGTGGAGTGTCCTTTGTGTGCTTCCTTTTGTGCTCCAGCTCCGTTTGGGCCCATTAGTCTTGGTACAAGCCTCTAGTCTCTTCCAAACTCCCTCTTGACGCCTTAGTTTTGCCTCGGAGACCTGTGTTGGTTCTCTGGCCTTGTCAGCACCTCTCTCCTCGTGCATGTCCTCCACCTGGAAATACAGAGCTAGGACTGCCCTGGGGAGCTACCAATTCCATTCTGCCTGCTGAGTGCCTTTTATCTTTATTTTTCTTTTTTTCTTTTCTATTTTTTTCAACTTGCTCTAGGTGCTGTGTTTCCTCCTGGGAAGTACTTGTGTTGCACAAGAGCAGTTTAGTTTGAGATTCTGCTTTGCCCTGGAGGGAATGCCATCCTGCTAGAGCAGCTGTAGCACACGCAGGGTGCACCCATTAGGGTGCCTTGAGACAATGTTCCCTTTGTAGGAATGTCTCCGGACCCCGAAAACTGCTGATCCCAAATGCCACAGCGGCAGGAGGGGAATGGAAATGGACCCTTAAAAGGAGTAGGGAGGAGCCTCAAATCAGGAGTTATCTGTAACAAGCTACAAAAGAATGGACTGTCTGCCCTGTCAGCCAAACCTGGAACAACTGCCCCGTAACCAGGTGTTGAGGTCAGACCAACGCTGCTGAATAAATGCTGCTGAACCTCGGAACGGTATCAGGTGTTCCCCTCTGGATCTCGTATTCAGTGATTGGTTGAGTGGGACGTCTTGAAGTGCGGAACAGCGTCAGGTGCTCTCGAATTGGGTTTTCTCATCTGAACGTTTCAGTTTGTAATTGCTATAAGAAAAGGGTGGGGGGAGACCTATACCGTGTCCACACAAAGGATAAGAGTTTTTCCACAGACGGAGGGATCTCAAAAAAATATCCTCTGGGCTGTACTCTTAAACACGGGGGAAAAGTAGAGGGAGCTGCTCTTACACAAAGACAGCAGTCGGGAGGAGCCCATGGATTGGGAGAGCTCTGGCTGCAGCCCCCAGATATCGCTTCTGCTGCCGGCTGCATGGGCAGAGCTGGGGCTGGGCCTGGCCCCTTGGCGCTGCTCCGCACTGCCTTTGGGGAGCAGCTGCCTGGGAGCCTCGCCTAGGTGTGCAGGCGCTCTCACCGGCTGCGGCGCCGGGGCAGAGCTGCACAGGGCACAGGAGCGACAAAGGCCCCAGCACCTGCTGCCTCAGCCCCTCTGCTGGCCTCTGGGCTGCACTGGCCCCGCCAAGCCTCTGCCAGGGCACCAATGACAGCAACGCTGCAGGCAAAGAGCTCGCACAGCCGCCAAAGAGCCTGTGCTCCATGGGAGCCCCGGAGTCACTCCTCGGCCCTGCTAACGCCTCCTTTTCCCTTGCAGGTCAAGGTCCCCTTCACTCTGGCTGCTGCCAGGAAGTGCCTAGCCCAGGAACGCCATCAATAAGCTCTTATGTGGATTTTATTTTATAGACTGTTATTGTAGCATTTGCTGTTGTTTATTTCGTTTTGATATTACTGTTAATGATATTGTTATTATTTTTGTTTTTGTTTTTGTTTATTATAATTTTTAATTGTCATTGTTTATATATATATTCCTGTATCATTAAGTGTTGCTTGGTTTTTTGCAAGTGAGCACAAGTACAAAAATCATGCCCACCTAAGATTTGTGTGGGTAGCCCTAAGATTTTAGACCCTAGGGGCAACTGAAGGACAGGAAAAGGTCCCTCTAGGATTTCCCTTCGCACAGTCCCGTTGCCATCTTTTTTCCTTTTTCTTATTCTTTTCTTTTTACTTATTCTACTTTTTCTCTTTTTCTTTTCCTTTTTTATTCTTTTTGTTCTTTCTCTTCTTTCCCTTCTTCACTTTTTTCTTTTTCTTCACTTATTTTTTTCTTCTTCTTTTTTGTTTTCTTTTTTCTTTTTCTTTTTCTCTTTTTCTTTTCCTTTTTCTTCTTTTTCTTTCTCTTTTCCTTTTTCTTCTTTTTCTTTTTCCTTTTTCTTTTTCACCTTTTTCTTTTTCCTTTTTCTTTTTCATCTTTGTCTTTTTTTTCTTTCTATGTCTCTTCTTCTCTATATTTTCTTTGTCTTTTGCTTTTTCTCTTTTCTTTTTTATTTTTCTCTTTTCTTTCACTATTTCTTTTTCTTTTTCCTTTTCTTCTTCTTTAATTCTTTCCCTTTCTCTCTCTCATTTTCTCCTTTTTTTTCTCTCCTTTGCTTTCTCTCTCTCTTTCTCTTTGTCTCTCTTTTCTTCTTTCCTTGTTTCCTTTTTTCTTTCTTTCTGCTTTCCTTCTTTCCTATTTTCTTTCCTTCCTTCTTTCCTTCTTTCTTTGTCCTCTCTTTCTCCTTCTGACTCTTATACCATATCTGCTTATTCCTTGAAACCTACAGTTTCATTCTGCACAACCATATCCCATTCAGCACGGCTTCAAAACAAAACCTTCCCTCTCTATGAGGAGGGCAGCCTCACAACACCTGCTAGCTCTGCTTCGTTCCCTCCCAACCATTACACCACACTTCTCACACCTTGCTACTAGCGTGGTCACCCTGCTCATTCACCTCCCACAAAATACAGGCCTTATAGCTAAAATCACTAACCACTGCATGTTTAGGAATATTGCCCCTGCTTCCTTTCATCCCTTCACAGCACAGGCACCATGTCTACTCACACATTTCCCCTAGCAGCATTACCCTACTAAAAAACTGCCCCAATACCCACACATTGCACACAAAATCTCTGTCAAGAACTTACTTGTCTCCTCAGGCCTAGGGTAATCCACTCTCCCTATTCAACTTTCTCCCTCCAACAATACATATGGAATGGGGCTGTAAAAAGCTCAAACAGATGCTGATGCCACAAAAACATGTGTTGGAAATTGCATGTACTTTTCAAGGACTGCTCAAATAGAGAACTGGGAAGTCTTGTGGAGGCACCCACTGACAGGGCACAACTCGACTCACTCGTGGTGCAAGGAGAGGAGAATCTTACACAACTTCCTGGAAGATTCTGGAAGAATCACCTTATGAGGATGACCGTATCACAGCCATGTCTTCTTCCTCCTAATGGTGTAAATGACAGGGCCTAGCACTGGTAAGCTGGGCAGGGATTGGGAATGACACCTAAACAACACTTGGGGCTGGACCATGAGAATCCCTCACCTCCCCTTAACCTGGCACCCTGTGCTAAGGAAACTCCTTGCAAGGATGAGAACCCCCTGCACATTCAGGAAGAAATGTGCTAGCATTTACCAGGTATAAGCAGTGTGTCCCGTTTTAAGTGCCTCTCTTGCATATAATATTTACACTTTTGTGTAAACACATCAGTTTCATTCTAATTAGCAGGCCACTTGTACTCATCATCGTGACTCTTATTCTAAAACCTTCTAATTTTGCCCAGTATTAGATAGATTTCAGCATTTTTTCAGCATTCAGCAGTTTTTCTGCTGAATGTCGAGTAAATAGTCATGTTGTGACTGAAGAGATACGCATAAGCTGCTGTTCTGATTTCATTTTTTAATTCAACTCTGTTTGGCATGTTACTGAAAAGTCAGAATAATGAACTCCTTAACACCAAGGTAGCATTAAGAAGTAAGAATCATTTATTTGCGCTGCTGGGTGCAAGGGGAATATCTTCTCCCAGCACACACACCATAAGGTGCCTTAACCAAAGCTTATATTTCTGTATTATCCACATGTGCATAAAATTTCCCAGAATGATCATACATAATCGTTCTATTTACTGCAACTAATCATAATATGCCCCCAACCTCATATGCCTGTGGCCTATGTCCCTTTGGTGGTCCCAGGTTTTCTCTTAAGGCAGCTGGTGGTGGTCCTTCTGGGTCTCTTCTATGAACTCTGGTCTCATTGCCCAGTTTCAGAATTTCTTGAAAATACAGAGCTCCTTTCTTCATCTTCAATCAGTGTTTGCTTTTTGTCCACACACTCTCATGAGGTACCAGCAACAGCAGTGGAAATTATGTCCTTGGGTGCATTCTTGTCTGGGGCTTCTCGTAACAGTCCCCCCCTTGGAGACTTCCAAAGGAAGATTTCTTGGGGGGTCCCATCTAGACTGGATAATGCCAGTAATAGTTTTGCTTCCTTCTGCAGCAGCACCAAGAACATTGTACCATGATCAATGGACAACATTGAACTATTACAAAAGTTAGGATTATCAAAATTATTAAAATTAGAATACTCTGTAGAAAAGACAACAACCCTCCACTAAGGGAATTTTCTCCTATTTCCCTTAAAAGTTTAGTTAACCACGTTATTTCCATACCTTTTCTAAGATCTTGCGCTTATTGGGCAACTTTTTGAGTCTGTTTTATTTGACATTAGGTCTGTAAAAATGACAGCGACGTGAATTTAATTTCAGATACCCACAGACTCCGTGCTCTTTAGCTAGTAAAATCTAGAGTGAGATGATTTTGAAGTATCCTCCTTGTGTTTGCATGGACCTGCTTATTTACTAGCAAAAATCTTTTCTCTGTGGCTTTCGCTAATGTTGCTATCTGCCAGGTAAGTTTTTCAAGTAAAAGTCTCTTCCAAAAGAGCAATATCCATGGTGAGCATAATGGCGGGAATCTCCTGTATTATCCTGAGTCCAATATACATATTTAATACAAGTAGCTTCAATTCTTAGCTGCCTCACCCTGAGAGAGATACAACATTCCTCCAGAGATCCATGCTGGGCTACCCACCATACTCCTTTCATCCCTCTAAAGCGTATTCCCAAACGGTAGTGATGCTTATTGTTTGGTCCTTCATTTGAATTAAAGAAAGGATTTGTCCATCCTGCACGGAAACAGTATTCCAGCTTTGATCCCTCCAGCCACCATATCTCAAAACTATTTTGGACTCCCTTAAAGTCTCAGCTTAATATGATTATACCCGATTTACACAGCTCACACCCTTCCATACTGCCATATCTAGTATTAGTATGTAGTTCTGCTCCATGTCACACACATGGGGTCCCTAGTAGGCTTACCATAATATCCAGGTAAGGCTTTTGCCCTTGTGTAAGAAACTCACTGTTCAATATCCTCTACCTTTACTGCAGTGTGAACTATCAAGAATATTTGAATAGGTCCTCCCTCATCTCCTTCAGTGGCTCTGAATTCCAAATTTTTATGTAGAGGAAATCTCATAGTTGATAAAGATGTTCCCAAGTACTGAGAGCCAGGTAATCCAGCCAAGACAGTGTGCAGCCAAAGATTTGCCAAAATCTTTCAGAAAGAATTTAAGGGCAACTGCAAGTCTGCAATACCTTTTACATGCATTCCTCCTGGGAGTTTGGGTACCTGGTAGGATTTTTTATTTAATTTGTAGAATTCCTACAATAAAATGAGGTGTTTCAACAGAAGGTATCCTCGGGGTAAGCTTCTGATACCCCCAAATTTGCTAGAATTCCTTAAAAAAGAACACTTCTACTACCTCCTTTGCCTGTCGATTGGACACAGGAAGGCCTCAGGGCATCCTGAAAATGCCCTCTCTTTAGCTCCTGAGAAGGAACTTTCCTTTGAAGAGTGGGATTCTTCTTGGTGCAGATTTCACAACATTGGATGACACTTCAGGCAATCACATGGATCCCCGCTGTGCAATCCTTCACTGTTTCAGTCACAGCCTCAATTCCCATGGGTGTGCCTTTAGGGGAACGTGCCATCAACTTCCTTATTATTAGTGCAGTCACAACAGTCTGACTGGGGTTACCCACCATCCATCAGCAGCCTTTTTGCATTTCAATAATTCAGACAAACGCTTCCTTTTTCTGCATTCTTAGGGCTTCGGTGTTTAAAGCTCTTCCAGGAACCATGGCAGCTATGGTTAGTGACATTGCAACTCTTTCTGAAGCTTCATCCATTTTGATTCCCTCTGGTTATGTTGGTTTGTCCAGGTTTGTGTGCCTTGCAGGGCATCACTGCTACTTCTGGTGGTTTTTTAACAGCCTCAAGCAGCAGCATTAATCTCTCTACTGTATTTATGGGCTTCACTTGTGAAGGTAACGATTTCCTTCTCTTCCAGATTGCCCCACATGCATGTGCTACCTCAAAGGTAGAGTAGTAGTAGGTAGTCAGTAGAGATATTGGCTGGCTTTCCATCGGATAACACCACAGCCACTGTTAAAGCGCTCAGTTCAGCTTTCTGAGATGATGTATTTACTGTCAATGGTTTTGCCTCTATTTCTTCTTCTTCTTCTAGGCTGACAATCACACAACCGGTCTTCTCTCCTCCTTTTTCCACAAAATGGCTTCCGTTGGTAAATAACTCCTCAGCAGTATTTTGTAAAGGAGGATCTCTCAGATCTGAACAACTGGAGTACACCTGTCCAATAGTTTCTCACGCACCCTGTAACAAGGTAATATTAGGCTTTTCACCTTTGCACTGCTCCAGTTCTTTTGCTAAAACATTACCGAAGAGTAGGGATAAACTTAAACCCTTGAGGGAGCACGGTCCAGCACAGCTGAAATTTGTGCCCTCTTGTGGGGCTTTCCCATTCAAAAGCAAACAGCTTACGACTTTGTTTTTCCCATAGGATACAAAAGAAAGTGTCTTTTAAATCCAATACTGTAAAAGAGAGGCTTTACATGGTTCTTGTTTGTGAGACTAGAAGGCTTAGGTACGACTGTGTATACATAAACTACTATTTAAATGAAAGTCCTTAGATCTTGTACTCCAATTGTCTCTGTGTGAAAGACTTTTTTGACTTTCATCTCATCCCTGAGGTCAACAGCAGCTTGTCCAGCACTGGGGAGGTCTCTTGCTCGGTCTCCCCTTATCTTTATGTAAAAATAGGACAGGGAGTACGCGAGACTCCTTCCCCTACACTACTGCATGATTCCATGCAGCCCATCCCTCCTGCACCGCCAAAGATCCCCTCCCAGAGAGAGGACCCGGAGAGACCCCCGTGTGTAAAGCTGGTGCAACCTGCAGCTGCTCTGCTCGCAGAGCACACTGTCTGTGGCCCCAACAATAGGTCTGTCCTTGGCCCTGCCATCCACACCCCATCCCTTCCACAGCCCACCCACACCTGAGACCTGGCAGCTGCTGGGGCCAGCGCAGGGCCTCTGGCAGCAGGGCCTAAGCTGCATCCACAGGGGCAACAAGGAGGAGCCGTCAGCAACAGCCCACTCAGCCTCACCTCCACCCCTGCAAAGGCCACGGCACAACTCATTCATCCTGCATGGCAGCTGTGAGCATGTGCAGGACACCAAGGGCATCAAGAGTAGGCAGTTCCCCCCAAGGGAAAATAATGCCTAAGCAACCTGTCATGGTGCGATGGGGAGCCGCAATGACTGGATGGGGAGATGAGGGGAGGACCTCAACCACACACTGCAAATCTGCAGTATTGGATATTGCTTTCCACTATTCTGTTACATCTTGGAATAAAGCTTCCAACTGAGTAATGGACCTTTACCCCTTCAAATAAAATTTCACAGCTCTAGCCCCCTACTATTTCTTTCCAATCTTCCTTCTGCCATATTTGTCTCCTTTTGACATGACACCTTGTTTTCCCAATATCCTACCCAAACAGTCCCTTGTATACTGCACAAGAATCAGTGTGTATGACCTTTGCACCGTCATCAGTTGCTATTTTGGCAGCTTTTAACTCTCCTCCTTGAGTACTGCCTTCCCCATCTTAGGGAATTTATCCTCCTGTGGCATCCCCTGCTGCTACCTCTTTATATCTCCACCCTGTGGCTGCCTGGCATGAGGAGGCATCCATAAACCACAGGCCATTGAGGTCTCATTCACAGGTTAGAGCTTCAGTTTCTAAAACAGGAGACTTACGGGATCTGCGTGTAGTTTGTGGCACTTGATCACTTAAGGGTATTTGGTCTTTTGTACTTTTATAGGGCCTTCTTCTATACCACTTCCTAAGAGCAGCCTTTCATGCTCTACTCTGGGGGAAGATGTTCCCTGTTTCCTTAACTCCAAGAGCTGGAAGGCCCCTCAGAAAATCATAGAATCATCATAGAATCATAGAATGCTTAAGGTTGGAAGGGACCTTTAGAGGTCATCTAGTCCAACCACCCTGCACACGCAGGGTCACCTAGAGCACGTGGCACAGGACTGCATCCAAGCAGGTTTTGAAGATCTCCAGAGAAGGAGACTCCACAACCTCTCTGGGCAGCCTGTTCCAGTGCTCTGTCACCCTCACTGTTAAAATTTTTTCCTTAAGTTCATGCAGAACTTTTGGTGCTTCAGTCTGTGGCCATTACCTCTGGTTCTGTTGGTGGCCACCACTGAAAAGAGGCCAGCACCATCCTCCTCACTCCCTCCCTTGAGGTGCTTATATACACTGCTCAGATCCCCTCTCAGCCTTCTCTTCTCCAGGCTGAACAGGCCTAGCTCCCTCAGCCTCTCCTCATAGGGCAGATGTTCCAGGACTCTGATCAGCCTTGTAGCCCTGTGCTGGGCTCTCTCCAGCAGCTCCACATCCCTCTTGTACTGTGCAGCCCAGAACTGGACACAATACTCCAAATGCGGCCTCACCAGGGCTGAGCAGAGGGGCAGGATCACCTCCCTCGACCTGCTGGAGACGGTCTTCTTAATGCACCCCAGAATCCCATTGGCCTTCTTGACCATGAGGGCACACTGCTGCCTCATGGTCAACTTGTCATCCACCATGACACCCAGGTCCTTCTCTGCAGAGCTGCTCTCCAGAGGTCGGTCCCCAGCCTGTACTGGTGTCTGGGGTTATTCCTCCCCAAGTGCAGGACCTTGCACTTGGCCTTGTTGAATTGTTTCTCACCGCCCGGTTGTCCAGTGTGTCCAGGTCCCTCTGGATGGCAGCACAGCCCTCTGCGGTATCAGCTACTCCTCCCAGTTTCATATTATCAGCAAACTTGCTGAGGGAGCACTCTGTGCCTTCATCCAGGTCATTGATGAATAAATTGAACAGGACTGGACCAAGGACTGAGCCCTGGGGGACGCCGCTAGCTACAGGCCTCCAAATAGACTCTGCACCACTGATCACCACCCTCTGAGCTCTGCCATCCAGCCAATTCCTAATCCACCTCACTGACAACTCATCTATCCCGCACTTCTGGAGCTTGCCCAGGAGGGCACTGTGAGGGACGGTGTCAAAAGCCTTGGTGAAGTCAAGATAGATGACATCCACCGCTCTCCCCTCATCTATCCAGCTGGTCATTCCATCATAGAAGGCTGTCAATCAGGTTAGTCAAGCATGATTTCCCCTTGGTGAATCCATGCTGACTACTCTTGAGCTCTGGTTACATTGGTTTGTCCAAGTTGCTATGCCTTACAGCACATCACTGCTATCTCTCTAGGTTTGTTAACAGCCTCAAGCACCACCATTAATCTCTCTACTATATTTATGGGGTTCCTTTGTGAAGAAAACAATCTCCTTCCCTTCCAAATTGCCACAAGTGCATGTACTACCCCAAAGGTATATTTCAAGGCAGAATAGATATTGGCCCACTTTCCTCCAGGTAACTCCAGAGTCTGTGTGAAAGCAAGCAATTCAGCTATCTGAGGTGATATATTTACAGTCCATGGTCCTTAGTTCTTTGTACTTTGTTCACAACATGGAGCTTTTGGTACATTTTCTGTACATTCTGTACAATTCTGTACATTGTGAGGTGAGGTTCCCATTCTGAGGCGATAACTGATGTAGGTGAGGGGCCCATTGTGATGCAAGCGCTGATATAGACACGGGGTGCTTTGTGAGGTGAGGGGCCCATTGTTAGACGAGCACTGATGTAGTCGAGAATCCCATTCTGAGGTGAGCACTGAATTAGTTAAGTGGCTCATTGTTATGCCAGAGGCCCATTTTGAGGCGAACACTGATGTAGGGGACAGGTCCATTGTGAGGCGAGAGGGCCATTGTGAGGTGAGGGGCCCACTGAAAGACGAGGGCCCCATTGTGAGGCGAGCACTGATGTATGTGAGAGGCATATTGTGAGGCAAGGGGTCCATTGTGAGGTGAGCTCTTTTGTAGGCCAGGGGCCCATTGTGAGGCAAGTAGCCCATAGTGAGGAGAGCACTGACATGGACAAGGGACCCATTCTGAGAGGAGCGCTGATGTAGGCGAGGGGCCCATTGCTTAGATGAAGGGACCATTGTGGTTTGAGCACTGATGTAAGTTGGAGGTCCGTTTTGAGAGGAGCACTGATGTAGGCGAGGGGCCCATTGTGACGTGAGCGGTGGTATAGGCTAGGGGCCTATTTTGAGGCAAGGGGCCCGTTGTCAGGAGAGCGCCGATGAGGGTGGTGGGCCCACTGTGAGGCGAGGGGCACATTTTGAGGTGAGCACTGATGGAGGCAGTGGACCCATGGTGGTGTGAAGGGCCCATGGTGAGGCGAGCACTGATGGAGGCAAGAGGTCCATTATGAGGCGAGCACGGATGTAGGCGAGGGGCCCATTCTGAGGCAAGGAGCCAGTTGTCAGGCGAGCACTCATGTGGGCGAGTGGCCCATTGTAAGGCGAGGCGCGCATTATGAGACGAGCGCTGATGTAGGCGAGGGGCCCATTATGAGGCGAGAGGCCCATTGCGAGGCGAGCACTGATGTAGGCAAGCTGTCCATTGTGAAGGGAGCACAGATGTAGGCGAGGGGCCAATTGTGAGGCAATTAGCTGACGTAGGCAAGTGGCCCATTGTGAGGCTAACACTGATGTAGGCAAGGGGCACATTGTGAGGCAAGAGGTCCATTGTGAGGAGAGCACTGATGTAGAGCAGGGGCCCATTGTGAGGCAAGGGGTCCATTTTGAGGTGAGAGGCCTTTTGTTAGGCAAGCACCCATGTAGGCGAGGGGCCAATTGTAAGGTTGGGGTCCCACTGTAAGGCAAGCTCTTTTGTAGGCCAGGGTCCCGCTGTGAGGTGACGGGCCCCTTGTGAGGTGAGCACTGATGTAGGCGAGGGGCCCACTGTTAGGGGAGCACTGATGTAGGTGAGGAGTCCATTGTGAGGTGAGGGGCACATTTTGAGGTGAGCACTGATGGAGGCGAGTAGACCATTCTCAGGCCAGGGACCAATTCTGTGGCCAGCACTGATGGAGAAGGTGGACCTATGGTGATGTGAGGGGCCCATGGTGTGGTGAGCACTGATGGAGGCCAGGGGCCCATTGTGAAGTGAGAGACCCATTGCGAGACCCCTCCCATTCATGGAGGGGATGGTCCCATTTTGAGGCGAGGGTCCCATTGTTAGGCAAGCATCTATGGAAGCGAAGGGCCCATTGTGGGGGAGCACAGATGTAGGCTATGGCTCCATTGTGGGGTGAGAGGCCTATTGTGAGGCGCCAGGCCCATTGTGAGGCGAGGGGCCCATTGTGATGCGAGAACTGATGGAGGCGAGTGTGGAGGCCTGTTTCAAGGACAGTAGTACCTGCAGCCTCATCAGCAGCTATCCAACTTCAGGGATCCACTGCAGTTGTTCTTCAGCAAGCAAGGAGACAAAGCAACTCTACATCTGCTGTGGGACTGAGAAGCTGATTGGATAGTCTCAGTGTAAGCCTTTAGATTATTGGTTTATTCAGTAACTGTACTTCGCATGCTTGTAGGCAAATAAGGTATTGTATCCAGGATAATACAGTATATATTCTTTGTGTGATTCTCAATAGAATATCTTTGGTTCATTATACGAGAGGCCCTGCTCTGAACAGGCCACAAATCGCGCCCGAACAGGCACCAAGGTAGGTGATCGGTTAAGATTGCTGGAATCATTCAGTTGTGATTGTTACTGTCCCTGAATATATAATCGGAATTGATATCTCAAAGGGACTGACTTTGAATCTTTCTGACAGTTTGTACCAATTTGGACCAAAAAACTATATTAGTACCCAGACAATTTTGGTCAGAAAAGTAAAAATGCCCCTTGTGCAGATTCCTGCCGCAGCTAAATTGACAGCCATGAAACAGTACAAGATTACATGGCGGGGGGCATGAAGACATTTTTGCAGACAATTAAGGACCTAGTGGATGCAGGAGTTTTAAAACTCACTACCACAGCTTGGAATAACCCTGTTTGGTTCTTCAAAAAGAATGACGAGTCCTGGAGAATGACTGTGGATTTTAGAGAATTAAATTAACACACCCCCCCTCTTACAACAACTGTACCAGATATTGTCACCTTGAAAAAAATCCAGAAGCATTCTGGAACTTGGTATGCAGTAATTGATTTGGCTAAAGCTTTCTTTACCATACCCATGGCTGAGGAGCAGTTTGTCTTTACTTGGCAGGGGCGACAATATACGTTCACCAGGTTGCCCCAGGGATGGTTGCACAATCCAACCATCGGTCATCGAACGGGGGAACAAAATAACATGTCTGTCGCTCTTAGTTGCACCCAGAAACGGGTGCAGAGTGTCGTTGCAAGTGTATTGAGAGATACACAGACAACGGACACCTCCCCTCCGAGATCCGAAAAATCATGGGGGACGTGGCCACGGAGAAAGACCAACAAGTGTGGTGGAGACCTGTGAACTTCACCCATGACCAGGTGCTCAGTGCAGTCATCGCCTACGCACTGCCCATGGCAGATGTCACCATTGAGGTTTACCCGTCGCTGTCCTGGGAATTAACACCAACGAATCTGTGCTCTATCCACTCTTCCTGATGCCACCCCAACCACAAAGTATGGGCACCTCTCTCTCTGAGGGTCATCTAGGAGGTGAATGTAGGCCAAGCAGCCTGCTATTGACATAAGTAACTTGTGATTGAACATCTCACCCCCCCAAATCATCATAAGAAGATGCTGCTTGTGTGATTTAAGACTCCTTAATCAGAGCAGAAAGGGCCTAAGAAAAGCAAAGGACCACATCTCTGGAAGGAAAGAGGAAGGAATTTAACACCATCTTGATCATGAAACCCAAGCAAGAAAATGGGAACATGTCCCCGCAATGAAATGTTATTTGTGGGAATAACTAGATGGTAAAAAATCATACAAAATGTATTGTTCAATGATAGCCATGGTATAGGATTTCGTCTTGCAGAACTTGCACAGCTGAATCTACCTGTTTACCGCCACTTCGGAAAAGGATATTATTCATGACATCTGGTCTGAAAAATCAACTGAATGGACTTTACCTTTGGGTTTAGACCATTGGACTCCCCAGTTGCCCTCCTTATGATTGTTATTCCTTGTTTAGTTCCTTGTGGTGTACAATTAACTAAGAGTGCAATACAGGGAGTGGGAGTGGTAGTCATGTCAGAAGAAATGGATCAACCAACAATCTGCCACGCTTGTGGAACAGCTGAGATTCATCTGTAAGTCAAAGGAAGAGTTGACTTGCAGCTGAATGAGGCTCTGCCTTTATAGCTACTCTTAATCTTTTTTGGGATTATACTTTACATTCCATGCTTTTTACAGCTAATGAAATTCATTGTTAAACAGGCTCTGAAGCAGGTATTGCCAGTGCAAATGCAAAACAAAAAAAGGGAGGGATATGGGAGAAGATGCTGAAATGGCCAGTTTATTAACCCTGACACTGCGTAGGCCCTGGTCCAGCGAGCAAGGCCTGATAAGCAAGAAGCCGTGGGACTAGACACGATGAACTAAAGGACCTTTTGCTTAACCATGTGTTGACATGTTTCAAGGTTTCTAATTATTGAGCTAACCATATTTTGTTTATTGCTATTGTGTCTTCTTTGCTTCTTGTTATGTGTTCAATGATTAATTGACTAATCCTGTAAAAATAGCTATAGCAGTACAGTAGTTAAATAAAGAATGGGGAGGTGTGGAGGCCTACTTCAAGGACAGTAGTACAGGATGCCTTGTTAGTAGATAACTAACCTCAAGGACAGCAGTCCAGGTGTTCTTCAGCAAACAAGGAGAAAAAGCAACTGTACGGCTACTGCTCATAAAAAGCTTGCAAAACCAGGATGTTGCTTTGCTAAACAAACAAACGTGACAAGGCTTGCTTTAGCGGGCTTACTAGCTGATGTAGATTTGGTTCACCATGCCACAAGATAGGATTGCCATAGACTTTTTGCTGTTAGCGCAAGGGCACGAGTGTGAGGACTGTGATGGAATGTGCTGTATGAACTTATCCGACCATTCTGAATCCATACATAAAAGTATACAAGACTTAAAAGCCTTAACATTACAACTACGCGTGAATGATGGACTGGACATCTTCAGCCCTTGGCGCACATGGAGGACCCGACTGAAACGAATATTGTTAATGGGATGTATAGGGCTAACTGTAATCATAATCCTTTGTACATGCTTGCTATGTCTCATTCAATTAATACATGCCTTAGCGGAAAGAACGTTGACAGCCACTCTAGAGAAGAATGCGAATTTAGTCACCATCATGGAAGGGGAAAGGAAAGAAGAAGCTGCTGAACATGAAAGACCCTTGGGAGGTTTTACAGTATTGCCAGAGTCCACTCCTTCGCTATTGCATTTTGGGTCCTAACTACACCTGGTGCTAGAAAACAAAAAAGAGGGGGATGTGGGACACTGTAAAAGTATATAAAAGCTGGGTTACTCCCGGGCGACATAGTTGAACAAAGCCAGCTCAGGCCAGAGAGATAATGGGAACCTGAAAAACAGGAACAGTTTCTGGACGCTTCAGTCTCTGATTGGTTACCTTATGGCCGTTAACAAGACTGGACCCAGATAACAATAGAGTCAAGAGATTGGCTGATGGCAGGGGAAAAGAAAGGCACAGGAACAATGCATTCTTGGGGGCTATATATATGCTTGTAGGTACAACAAAGATGCTTCTGGTTCTTAACCTTGAGCCCCTACTCTTCAATGCATCCACACTTCTGGCTCTCCTCCTCTGAAATTCTGCTCACTCCCCAGATGATACGAACAGGAACTGGGCTAATGAGGGCCTCAGGGTGGTCGGAGCACTGACTACCCAGGTGTGGAAGCCCATTTTGAGAATACTAGTGTGGAATGTCTTGTTAGCTGATAACCATCTTCGAGGCTGGAATTGCAAGTGTTCTATCAGCAGACGGGGAGTAAAAGCAACTATCTGGCTTGGTGTGACCAAGAAGCTGGTTGGATATGGGCTTGTCGCTTGTAAAAGATGTTAGAGCATGCAAAGTTACAACAGCAGCTGACCAACAATTCAGGATGGTCCCTCCATTTATGGCTCAACAAAATGTCCTCATTGGTTACCAGCAAAAAATGTAAAACCTTATGTGATGACAGAAGAGATAATAATAGCGTGTGGATTTATTTTTTTTAAAGAAACTTATTTTCTTATTTCTCATTTCTCAATTATCAACTAAAAGAAACTATTCTCAGGCTAATTTGACCCTTCTTCATATTATAACACATATTACTATTAATATGAATATATATATAATGGATATATATGTTTATGAATATATATGAATAAATACCATATTAATGAAATATACAGGCCTCAAGGAGAAGACCACAAAAGGCTGAAGCCTGCCAAATCAGGGCAGCTCGTTTTGTCAACGGCCTGGCTAAACAAAAAGGGGGGAGATGTGGCAGACGGTACGGCTTGAGATGGAACAGCATTCTCCAGTGACCTTGAAGGACCAGTCAAAACTGCTCCTCTCTTTGCCGTTCCCATGGGAAACTTGCTTCAGAGAGTAGTTGGAGACAGCACAGAGCCAGCTGATTACTGGCATATGCATAGTGATTGGATAATCATCTTGTGCATATTCAGTTAGATACTAAGTAAATTAGTTAGATTAGTTAGATCCTAACTCTAACCCCTAACCCTAAACCTTAACCCTAACACTAACCCAATCTAACCTTAATCCTAAACCCTTACCTTAACCCAAACCCTAATGCTAAATACCCTAACCCCAAACCCTAACCTTAACCCCAACCCCTCTAACCCTAACCCCTCTAACCCTAACCTAACCCTACCCTAACGAGATGACAAACCCCTTAAGACCTACCCCTAACCCTAAATCCTAACCCTAACCGCCATCCCGAACAATAAAAGCCGGCCCTAACCCAAACCCTAAAGTAACCCTAACCTAACCCTAACCCCTAAACCTAAACCCTAACGCTAACCCTAAACTCTAACCTTAATCCTAACCCTAAACCTAAACCCTAACCCAAATCCCGAACCTTAACCTTAACACTCTAACCCTAAACTAACCCTAATGTGAGAGGATATCTAAGTAACAGAGGCTTCCCGATAGAAGATGGATACGATGAGCCGGACTAAGACCAAGGCGAAAAGATCGTGGGAAAGTCACCAGCTGGAAGAACAGAAGTAGGAGAGGAAGAACCTGTAAACAAGCTTATCAGTGCAGAACAGAGGACTGTGTGCAGGCCAATCAAGTAAACGCAAGCCCCAATATCTACAGCCAACCTAGTATGGTAGAAGACGCGTGGACAGTAGTATGTAACCAATTACAATGTAAGCGTACACGTGGCTAGATGACTTAGCAGAAATGTAGATAAATAGAGTGCTGTAACATGAATAAAGCGATTTCTGTTAGACTCATATTGAAGCCTTCAGGAGTCGTGTCTGGCCTCCCACAGATGGTGACCCTGACGTGATGAGATTTCAGCACATTTGAAGTGGGACACCCCGACGGGAGCACCCTGCTGGGGAACGGCTCGGCGGGACCGAGGTCCGGGACAGATTGGGTGGCAATCCGTGAAGATTTGAAGATTCGTTGCAACGGTCACCAGGTGGAAGTTAGCAGCCAGGGCAGGAGATGGGACAGTTGGTAACTAAGGAAGAAAGTGCAATTGTTAAGCTCCTCCTGCATATTCTCTCTGAGAGAGGAATTAAGTATGATGAACAGAACCTCTGCAAGCGTTTGATGTGGTGCATAGAGAATGGGTTCAAAGCCAAGCCCCACCTAGCATTCGATGTGGAGACGAGGGAGGATGTAGGGCGACAGCTCTGCGATCATATCGCTGACGGGGATAAGCAGGCCAGGGACCTTGCTGGTCCCTGGAAGCTGGTCCTGTCTACCTTATCCAATATGAAAGCAGAAGGGAAAGTGGCCACCGGAGCCATGGCAGCCTTTGTGAGTACTTCAGGAACAGGACTGCCACATCACCGAAAACTGCTGGTGTTTGGAGATCCATCACCAAACCCTCGCCTCTGCCCGCGCCCCTGCCCGCACCTGTGCCTGCGGTGCCTACACCGTCTGCGCCCCCCACTTCTGGACCCCCCTGTTGAGCCTGAGGGATGGCCCGGCTGGGCCCAGGACTTGTTGGACCACCTTGAAAAATTAGAGAAGGGGGCTGGGGAAGGAAAGGCGAATGAGACCAAGGAGCCTTACGTTGCTGAGGGTTTGACCCCGGAGGGGTGGCGCACGGAAAAGCGGATTGCGATCCCCAAATTCACTGAAGGGAGATACGACTATCACTAGCGAAGCAAGGAGCGTTGTCAGCATTTCCTATGATAGAGGGCCCTCCAGGACAGCCAAATTAGTGGACACCTTTGCCATTTGATTTAGTGAAAGAGGTAAATTGGTACAGCAGTATGGCTTACACGGTCCACAGACTGTTTGTGAATCCGATACTGAGAAAGAGATTTCATCTGTCTTTTAAAGTGGGCGTTGGAGAATTGTAATACTTTAAGTGAGGACAGAAACTGTTATTAGGGCTATTATTTCTATTTGCTATGTTCATCTGCATTACGTGTTGTATCCTTTGTATAATGATGCTGACACGAGGTATGGTTGAAACTGCTATGAAAACGTTATCTGTTCGGGTCCTTCGCTACAATAGATTGACCTCTACAGATCACAGGGTGGCATGTATTGGAGATGGAAATTTGTATGATCTGTAGAGTCATAAAACTACTGTGTGAAATAGAATCCAGACCTTGAGAAAGATGTTTGCCCGCCTGGGCTGAACGATAAGGAGCACAGAGGCAGCTGCTCAGCCAGGCTCACAGCTGACCTCTTCCAAAAGCAGTGGAAGGTGGCTGCTCAACCAGGCTTGTATCCAACTTAAATGCAAACATCCTCTAAACTAGTTTGAAGGTCACACACCCGAGAGGGAGGAAGATGAGAAAGGCAGGACCCTCAGACTGAGGGCTGGGACCCCTTACTGGTGCGCACACCTGTGCATCCAGGAGGGAAGGTTATGTGACTGAAGGCGGAGTTTGTCCACCTCCTGGTCTGCCTGCTGGCACATACTGGCCCTACGTGGCAGGATGCACTGGGTATAAAAAGACAGTGCGGAGAGAGGTGCGGGTGAGGCTCCTAAAATCGAGGCCTACGTTGTCTCCACGGGGACGCCCGCTGAGTTAGGCGCCTATCAGCAACCCTCTAATCCGCCAACTCGAGAGAATGTTCAGTCTCAGTATCCTGATGACAAGTATTACCTCAAGAGTAATTATTCATATTTTGCTTCTTTAATGTGCTTTCACCTGAATAGCTGTAGCCACCTTCTTTTGTGTGATTATTGCTGAATCCCAAGCCCATTCGCCACCTAATTGGAGACAAGGATGGGATTAGGCAACTGAGAGAGTGGAACTCACTAGTGGAGTGCACAGCTACGTGAAGTCATGCCACTGGATAGAAACTGTGTTTGTGCTGTTTGTGTCCGTGGTCTTTAGATCTTTATTGTGTAATATATATCAGCAGAGAGGGCTGAATAAGCACAAGAAAGTGCAGAATTTGAAAGCAGGAAAGCCAGGAATAACTCAGTCTGCGACACCCTGCCCCACCACCCCCGCCCACTCCCCCACCAGAGGAGGACTGGGAGCCGTACTCTGACTTGTATCCTTGGAAGGAGACTAGGGAAATACTTCAGCATGGGAAACAAGAACGAAGTGACAGCCAAGCTCCAGCGCAACTGACATGGAAGGACCAGCAATGGTCCTTACAAATTGTAAAAGCCTCAATTGCTACTGGAGCAGGGGCCTCCTTAATATATGGAAATCCCAAGCAATTTCTGGGGAGGAAACCAAGTTGAAGCTGTACAAACATAAATAGAAATGGAAATAGAGAACCTCCCAAAAAGACTGGGACATCTTAATAATCGATTTAAAAGATTGATTCCTTACCATACCATTGCATCCCAAGGATCATGAAAAATTCGCTTTCTCTGTACCCTCCTTTAACAAACAAGCCCCTATGCAGCGATGTCATTGGGTAGTGCTTCCCCGGGGTATGAAAAATTCGCCCACCCTGTGCCAGCTATATGTCTCGTGGCCATTAACCCCCGTCCGTCAGATACACCCAGAACTAATGTTCTACCATTATATGAATGATATCTTAGTAGCTGGAAAGCATCTGGAGGCAGAAAGTCTGCTGACAGAGATGGAAAAGATCCTAAGAGCGGGAGGTCTACAGATAGCACCAAAGAAAGTACAACGGCAGCCAGCTTGGCGGTACCTGGGCTGGGAGATTACCAGAACAGTTGTTAGGCCACAAAAGCTCTTTCTACGAACAGAAGTCACTACCCTAAACGATGTGCAGAAGCTCCTGGGCGATATTAATTGGCTATGCTCGGTCTGCGGTATTTCCAATGCGGAAATAGAACCCCTTGTACAACTCCTTCGGCAGGGTGGGGAGGGGCAGAGTTGATGCCCTGCATCAACTTTCCCCCGAAGCAAAACTAGCACTACAAAAGGTATCCGAAAGGGTATCAACCACATATGCCAGTCACTGGGACCCTGATAAACTGATGGGTTTGCTCTTGCTAAACCACAACCACTACCCGCTGTTGCTATTAATGCAATGGTTTGAGGATAGAGATCCCCTTCATATACTCAAGTGGATATTTTTTTTTTCTTTTGCCTATTCAACCCAAGTGTATGGTGACAACTCATTTGGAAGCTTTTGCACAGCTGATAATGAAAGGACGATCTCGGGTAGTGGAAATAGCAGGATTTGAACCCAGTTTTATCGCTGTGCCATTGACTGCAGAATACCTACAGTGAGCTTTACAGAACTCTGTGCCACTTCAAGTTGCCCTCTTGGACTATCCAGGGCAGGTTAGAGTCCACCTGCCACCCCATCGTTTTATGGCCACAGTCACACTTGGACAGTTCAAGGAGCGCCCTCCTCGGCGATCCCCAGTGCTGGCTAAGGGAGTGACTATGTTTACGGACGCCAGAGGGAGATCACAGAAGTCAGCATTAACCTAGGAAGAGGGAGACATCTGGAAGGAGGTGGTTCCGCTCAACAACTAGAATTATGTGCTGTCATCATGGCCTTTCAGTGCTGGCTGGATCAGGCCCTGAATGTGATCTGTGACTCCCTGTATGTAGTAGGTATTGTTCAACGCATGGACTGTGCAATTTTGAAAGAAGTTGGCGATGCAGCTCTGTTTGCCCTCTTTAAAACACTCTGGCTATCGCTCAACAAACACGAGGCGCCATTTTTTATTGCAAATATTCAGAGTCACACAAGTTTGCCAGGTGATCTGTCTGAGGGAAAGCAACGGGCAGATCAGCTGGTAGCTCCAGCATGGACAGGCCCCACGCCGGATAAGTTTCAACAGGCTCACCATTCCCCTCAATTTCTCCATCAGTCTGTCAAAGCGCTACAATGACAGTTTAACCCGACAGACGCTGTGGCACTAGGGATTATACAAGCTTGCCCTGATTGTCAGCAATTCACGGGTGGCCACCCGACTGGGGTGAATCCCGGAGGTACCGGTCCATTGGAACTGTGGCAAATGGACGTTACCCATATACCAGAGTTTGGCAGACTAAAATACGCCCATGTGTCGATTGACTGCTTTTCTATGGCTGTCTGGGCCACAGCACAGATGGGTGAATCCAGCAAATATGTCCAACGCCACATGCGGGTGGCTATGACAGCACTGGGGGTCCCACAAAGGGTAAAAACTGATAATGTGTCTGGCCATGTCACACGAGGGACACAATAGTTTTTCCATCTGTGGGGCATAGAGTATGTTACGGGCATTCCACACTTCCCTACTGGGCAGGCTATAGTGGAACATTTGAACCAAACGCTGAAACGCCAGCTTCAAAAACAAAAAGGGGGAGAATTGGGAATTATGCCTGCAGAGAGATTGGCAAAAGCTGTATATGTTTTAATTTTTTTTAGACTACCCCGAGATAGCCTAGTCCCTCCGATGGTCAAACACGGGGCTGGGTTAAAGGGAGCCCTGACAGAAGTAAAATCAGGCCCGTGCAAGATGATGCTGAGAGACTGGAACATGGGAAAATGGATGGGGCCTTTGGACTTCATAACCTGGGGAAAGGGGTATGCTTGTGTCGTTACAGATACTGGAACCAGGTGGGTACCAGCAAAGTGGGTCGGACCTTGGCTGGAAGCAGACTTGCGTATGTCAGACATAGCAGGCAAGCAGCTGGTACCCTAGCTGCGGAAAGTGTGAGCCTGCAGAAGAACACATGGGAGGAAGAGGTGTTACTGTTATTATTAGCTGTATATTGTGGCTTTTAGGAGGTAATGTTGCTTTTAACACTATTATAGGAGCTGATGCTGCTTTTAACGCTAATGGATATGTTATGCTTCTTAGGCGGATTGTTAATTCTACCCAAATCAAGAGTTGTTGGCTTTGTGGGACAGCAGATCAATTTGATGCACTGGTGTTAGGTATTCCTTTGAGCAACTGGTCAGACCTGAATCCATATAGCTTACTCAATACATCATATCAGTGTACACAGGAGAATGTCGCAATGGAAGGACACCTTTTACAGCTCAATTGGTTAGTAACACGGTGCCTTATATATACTATAACTTACCAGGCCCAAATCTAGGCACCTTTCAAAACAAAACAGGCCATTGGACGACCATAAAGCTTAAATTGAACCATAGTGGGGATACAAATTCTGCAAATAGCTATTCTGTGGGAGTAGGAGACCAACACTGGGCTGACTATTTATGGGGAAGAGTCACCACGAATACATATCTAATATTGATCAGTCCGGCAAAATACTTATGGATGTCCAAGACATTTGGGATTACGCAAAAATTTTGCATAAAGTCACAGAGGATGAGGGTCTGTCATGGTTGGACAATTTATTAAGTGGATGGTGAATTTCGGGATGGTTTCGCTCGTTATTTAGAAGTGTTGGGATGGTGTTGTTGATTCTATGTTGTATAGATTCTATGTTGCATAGTTGTGCCTTCTTTATTGAAATGTGTATCCAATATTATCAAGAATGCTGTAAAGAAGATTTGACTGGTTCAAGAACAAAAAGGGGGATTTGTGGGAGAATATCTAAGTAACGGAGACTTCCCGATAGAAGACAGATACGATGAGCCGGACTAAGACCAAGGCGAAAAGATCGTGGGAAAGTCACCAGCTGGAAGAACAGAAGTAGGAGAGGAAGAACCTGTAAACAAGCTTATCAGTGCAGAACAGAGGACTGTGTGCGGGCCAATCAAATAAATCCGCATGCCCCGATATCTACAGCCAACCTAGTATGGTAGAAGACGCGTGGACAGTAGTATGTAACCAATTACAATATAAGCATACACATGGCTAGATGACTTAGCAGAAATGTAGTAGATAAATAGAGTGCTGTAACACGAATAAAGTGATTTCTGTTAGACTCATATTGAAGCCTTCTGGAGTCGTGTCTGGCCTCCTGCACCCTAACTGCTCTAACCCTAACCATAACCCTAACCCAACCCCTAAGCCCTAAACACTAACCCTAATTCTAATTATAACCTTAACCCTAAACCAACCCCTAAACCCCTAACTGTAACCCTAACCCTACCCTTACCCTAACCCTAAACCAAAACTCAAACTCTAACTCTAACTAACACCTAAACCAAACCCTAACCCTAACCCAACCTCAACCCTAACCTCATTTGTAACCCTCACCCAAGCCCTAACCCTAACGCAGCTCCAAACACCACCCTAACCCCTAAACACTAACCCTAAATCCTAACTCTATCCCTAACACCCATACAGGCAAGTACACATGAATGTCCATAGTGCATACCACCACACACACACCCTAACTGGTGTTTGAACTGGTGCACACCAGAACAAATACGTACGCTTGTACCAACATGCACTCGAGTATACACCAGGCACTCAAGAATACACTGTACATATTGGTCAACATATTGGTGTACATATTGGTACACACCAATGCAGACAGGCACAAACCACTGCATGCCAGCACTCACCAATACAGAGAAGGAACCACCACTGCCCACCAGTGCAAACCAATACATACCAGTGCACAACAAGACACAACTATGCACACCAGCGCTGTACACAAGCACACACTATTGTACATCACTCTAAGCTGGGCACCACCAGCACAAACAAGTACCTACTCGTACACACCAGCACTCACCAGCGAATGCTAGTGCACACCATTAAAAACTTCTGCACAGCAGTTCACCACTACACAGCAGTGCACAGCACCTCACAGCAGTGCTCGGCATAGACCATTACACACCAGCATATGAGAGCACACACTAGCAAACACCCTGCATAGCCATACACACCAGGTCTCATCACTACACATGTGCAAAACAGTAAACACACCAGTACACAACATTACATACCAATGCTCAAGAGCACACACCAGCATAAAATACTGACAAGTACGCACCAATGCGCACATCTATACAATGGTACACATGCTGTACAATATACACTGCTGTAAGCTCCTGTACAGCCTCCCACACACAAGTCCACACTTGTGCAGAACACTCCGCAACAAACAGCACAAACCATCAGACACCAATGCACACAGCACTACAGAAAAGTATCCCACACCCGTAAACACTTGCACACACAATAACACATCAGTACACATTCGTGCACACCACTACACACCCTTTCCCACCAGAACCTTCCCATGCAAAGCAGTACATACAGGTGAACACCAGCACAAGTACAAACCAGTGCGGAAACCACTAATGAACATTGCAAGCCACTGCACACCACCGCACTACAGCACACAGCACTGCAAACCAGCATAATCTATTAGAGAGGACTGCACACATCCTTGCACACCGCCACACACGAACAGTGTATCTGTGCAGGCTCGTGCACACCATTGCCCATGCGTGCACAGCAGAGCCCAACATAGGACACCTGTGCACACTTGGACAATAAAACACACACCCATCTGCACACAAATCTGTTGACCAATATACACCAGCAGATACCAGAACACATCAGTTAGTACTGTATAGACCAATACGCAGTGGAACACACCACTACATAGTTGTGTATGCCAGCACATACCTGCTTAAAGAATTACAGAGAAGTACATATCAGTGCACACCAACCCACAACCGCTCTACACCAACACTGTACCAGTGCACGGTGCTCTGAAGTACATACCAGTGCATACCAACACCACTGTACAACAATATACATCCCTGCCACCTACTACACACCAGCGCACAACACTGTACACCAACATACATCTGTTCAGACCACAGCACAGAATAGCACACAAGCAGACAATTGTGCAGAACACTACCCAAAAGTGAACACAACTGCACAGCTGTCCACACCAGCACAACCCCACGTACATCACTACATAGCTATGTACCACAGAATACACTACTGCACAGCAACACACACAGGTACAAAGAATTATACACCAGGAAACACTCGTGCAGACCACCGAACATCAGCACACACCAGTTCAAAGCAGCATACACCAGCGCATACCTGAGGACACCAGTGCACACAAGCACAGTGCACATGCAGGCCAGAACAAATCACTACACTCTTGTGTAGTGTGTGGACTTGTGTGCAGGCTGGGTGTATGGGAGCTTACAGCAGTATATACTGTTGTACAGTGTGAGCCCCATTGTGTAGAGGTGTGCACTCCAGGTGTACTTGTCCATATTTAATGCTGGTGTGTGCTGTTGAGCAAAGGTGTCTGGCGTTGTGAGCTGCTGTGTTCACTGTTTTGCACATATGTGTAGTGGTGAGCCCTGGTATGTACAGCTGTGCAGCAATGTTTGCTCTTGTATGCTAATGTGGACTTGTCTGTAACTATTTATGCTGGTGTGCAATGGTCTTTGCTGTTTGCTGGGGTGCACTGCTGTGTGGTGGCATGCACTGGTAT